>NC_023754.2:5235037-5518515 GCF_000499845.2 Phaseolus vulgaris
TTCAAACAACCAACACTCATTATTTTTGTACTTCAAACAATTTGTAATATAATTAATCACATTCAAGAACTTCTTCAACATCATAATCAAAATCTAATTTACCAAATCATCAAAATCTACTATCTTTTTACTTTCACAATCAATCTCAATCAAATCATTCTAATTCACTCAATAACAAACCCTAGAAGAGCAATATTGGAACTTGTGACCACATCACATTCACATCTAGAACATCTAACCTAGGGTTTTATTGAAAGGTAAAACTAGTTTCCCTTACTTGATTAGAAGTAGGTGTACTCACAAAGAGCTCCAACTCCTAAAGAGAGTAAGTATAGTCTAACATGTACCACATAGTCCTGATTAAGTATCCAAACATATCATTAGGACTCTGGCCTATCAAAGACTAAGCCTGGAGTCTTAGGTATCACATGTAAAGAACCTCAATCCAGGTAAACAGGAAAACTCAAAACTGAGTCAAAGGAAAATGGAGAAGAATTGAACTTACTCTATTCAAAATTATGATCGGGTATAAAGTTTTCCTCCCCAGAAAAGCCAACTGAAGATGTGGTTGAAAAAGAAGAAGAAAAATAGTCTCTTATGATACCCCATGCAGACACAACTGAGAAAGAATCCTTAAAGGGGGTTGCAATACTTTGAACTCTTCTTTCCAATTATATAATGTTAATTCTTCTTCACAAAAATCTCAAAAACAACACTTTATGATGTTGTTGCGTAACTAGGGTAATGAACAACACAAAGTGAACGAAAATATTTTAGAAAAGGGCTTTATTTCTTTCTTTGAAAACTTATAAAAAAAATAATAATGGGTCTTATTTCTATTATGTTTTCTTTTGTTTCTATTTTATTTTAATAAAGAAATTTGTATCATGTTTGTTTGATATCTATTATAGATTGATATTTAACCCTTAGAAAAATAACAAAAAAATAGAGGTTGTTGTTATTGAGATCATTCATATCTGAGGATAGATCCTTCTCAAGAGGGAGGGTAAGATGAAAGACCATAAAACCACCACAACTTTGGGCTAAGAAGATTTAAGAAGATGGAGTTTTGATTAGAACATCCATTTCTAAGAGTCTTTATCATTTTCTTAGTCTTGTAAATTTGTACAAAGTAGTAGTGTACTTTGGTAATTTTTGTGTAGGATATTGTATTTAGGCCTTATTTGGACTTGTACTTAGGCCATGTATTGGCTTATTTTCATGGGCCATGTACTAGGTAAGTATGGTGTAACTAAGAAAAGAGAGCCTATCTAGAGTTACAATTGGACCTATCCAATGCTTTCTAGACCATCTAAGGAGCACAAATAAATGACAAGAGTGCAAATAAAAAGAATGGAGTGTCAAGGAAAGCATGAAAGTTTACATGCCATCCCCTAAATGGAGAGGATTCCACCAACAAAGAAGGGTCACTTGTCAACCTCTAATTTGATAGGATTTGCTTCAACGAGAGAAAGCCTATTAACATCACGGGAATGGAGAGGAATCTCTCCAATTAGAGGAGGACATTTGTCCATCTAGGAGTAGTGAGTTTTTAGATTAAACTTTTCTGAATTTTGGGACCTCTTGTCACTATAAATACAAGTTTAGCCCTCATGCAAAGGAGCTTAGAATTGATTAAGAAATGATGCCCAGGTTTGTACATAATTTGTCTTCTTTTCTCATGCTTTGTTAGCACTAATTTTGTGTCTAGCTTATAACTACTTAGGAGTTCACCTCATCTCTTCTTGTAAGAATTTCAGGGTTAAAACAAGAGGGGGTGAATTTTTTATGCAAGATTTTCACAAACTTTGAAGGTTTAATGAAAGTCACAAGTAGAATTGAAGATACAGAGCAAGTTCAGCCAAAATCAAATATGTTTTTAACTTGATTCCAGAAAATCAATCGGTTGTTTCTTCGATTCAACCGATTGTGTTTTATTAACAGTGTATAAAAACAAAGATTAAATAGATTTAAATGATATAAGAGGAAGAGAAATCAACACAGCAGGTTTATACTGGTTCACTCTTAACAAAGTATTACATCCAGTGCCCAGAAACACCTGGGAATTTCACTAATAAATCAAACTCTTTTGATTTACAACATACACAACAAAGAGATGTTCTTAAACCCTTCAAGAACACAACTTTCTCTTTGCAAACACAACATATATCAGAAAACCTTTTTTATATGTACCATACAACCTTATAGAAGTACAAGGATTAAAAGAAGAGGAAAGAGTACACTTGGATCAATTTACAGAATTGAAAAATTGACTTTACACACAACAGTGTTATTCCTCTTGAAGAAAAGTCCAAAGCCTTAGGCAATCTTGGAAAACTTTATTTAAAAAATGCAATCTGAATCTCTAGAAAAAGTATATTCAGCTAAGAGTATAAAGCCCTTTTTATAGCCTCCAAATAGTCGTTAAAATCGTTAAAAACAGAAGCCAAAGTAGTTTGAAAACCAGCCAAAACAGATTTAACATTTCATACTCTTGTATAAGAGTCTGCTTCCTTGCTCTTTTCACATCATTTGTTCCCTCATGTGTGACTTCAAGAATGTCCCACATTTCATTTGCTGAGGCACACTGCGATACCCTGAAAAATTCATCAGAGTTAAGAACAGATGTTATAATGTTCTTGGCAATCCAATCAAATTTAGCCTTTTTACTTTCAGACTCAGTCCATTGGGACCAAGGTTTTTCAATAGAAACATTATTTTTCTCAATAGTTGGAATGAAATGACCATTTTCAATAGCATCCCAAATCCCTTTATCTAAAGACTCCACAAATATTTTCATTCTAACATTCCAAAACCAATAATTCAAACCACAAAACAAAGGTGGTTTGTTAATTGATGCACCCTCCCCAAAGGGTAGTTTTTCAGCCATGAGAACATATTTTAGGATCGAAAAACTTGAGTAAATCTCAAGAACTTAGCTTTTGATGTCAATTGTTAGAATTCCAGGGCTAAAACAAGAGGGGGTGAATTGTTTATGCAAGACTTTCACAAACTTTGAAGGTTTAATGAAAGTCACAAGCATAATCAAAGATACAAAAGCTTATCCAAAATCAAATTTGTTTTTAACTTGATTCCAAAAAACTAATCAGTTGTTTTTTCGATTCAACCGATTGTTTTTATCAGTAGTGTATAAATAAAGATTAAACAGATTTAAATGAGATAAGGGGAAGAGAAATCAACACAACAGGTTTATATGAGTTCACTCTTAACAAATAGTTACATCCAGTCACCATAAACACCTGGGAATTTCACTAACAAATCAAACTCTTTTGATTTACAACACACACAACAAAGAGATGTTCTTGAACCCTTCAGGAACACAACCTTCTCTTTGCAAACACAACACAGATCAAAAAACCTTTTTGATATGTACCACACAACCTTATAGAAGTACAAAGATTAAAAGAAGAGGACCTTGGATCAATTCACATAAACGAAAAATTGACTTTACACCCCGCAGTCTGATGACTTTTTATGGCAAGTGCACCACGTTTGTCAGAAGTAATAATTGTCCCTAAGGACGAATATCGATCCCACAAGGAATAGTTGAATTATCAAGTACAATATTTGCTAAATATAAACACAGAATAATAAAAGTTGGTTGGAGAATTTTAATATAAGATATCACCTCAATACGTAAGAGTTCGAGCAGATTACTCCCAATCCCAAAGGATAGAATTAGCGACGCATACTTCTAGCACCTTCCATTCTCTCAATTGGGTTACAATCCACTCAATGGTGTTTTCCTCTCAATCTGGCACACTAGGGTTATGCCTTTAGCCCCTTATTTAACATAATTTGCTAAGGTTAGGTGACTTCCTACGTTGTGCATTTGGGCTCTTTTGTGCACTTATGCATTCTGGGCCTTCCACCTTTCTCCTTTTAGCTTATATTATTCTTCTTTAGCCCAGTCATCTCCATTCTTCCCTAAAAACCTGAAATTATCACCAAATTTGGGAATAAAATGTTCTTATTCAAATATAGATAATAAAATATGTAAAGAGGTATAAATTCATAAATTAGGGATTATTTTATATTTATTTTAGCAATTAATACTCATAAGTGCCTATATTTTAATATGAAATATTACTAAAATTAGGCACTTATCACAATCTTATTCCTCTTGAAGAAAATCCCAAAGCCTTAAGCAATCTTGAAAAACTTGATTTAAAAATTGCAATATGAATCTCTTGAAAAAGTATATTCAGCTAGGAGTATAAAACCCTTTTTATAGTCTCCAAATAGCCGTTAAAATTGTTAAAAACATAAGCCAGAGTAGTTTGAAAACTAGCCAAAACAGATTTAACAAAACTCTGTTAAGAAATTTCAAAAATCAATCAGTTGATTTATCGAAACAACCAATTGAATTGGTTTGACAGCAAAGTCAATTCAAACTCTTTTAAAAACTTCTAAGTGTAAAAACAACCGATTGAAACGATAAATCAACTGGTTGATTTTCCACTTAACTTTGAAAACTTATCTTTTTTTAAAGGTTTCAAGATCAAATGGCCTTGGATCAATTCTTTGAAGTGGATTACAAATTTTCTTCATCCATTTAACGTGTACAAAGCATCCATCAAACCTAAAAAAACAACAAAATATAAAGAGTTATGTGGATTCAACATAGGATTACATAAGCAAGTTTGTTGGTCAAAGGTGTTTTGGTGAGACCAAACAACTACAACATGTTTTTTCTTTGCATTTAATTAACCAAGAATGTTGTCATTTGTACTATTTGATAAGCTTATTGATAACACTGCTCAATCGAGTTCAGTTTTTCAAACAAAAATACTAAGTTTTTGCTAATGTAATATAGGATCAACCAATGTCAAATCCCAAAGAAAACATAATTGAATCCATTGTTTAATATTATTTTCTTCGCAAATTAAAAAGGGGGAAATTTGATTTAGAATGCATAATGTAAAGGAAAGTACAATGCAATACAAAGTGCACACTAGACCGTCTACCAAGATAATCGTCTGATAGTCCATCTAATGACACAAAAAATGTAAATGACTTGAAAGTAAATGATAAAACGTAAAGTACTGAAAAGAAAATTCATATTATAAATTGAAAACATAACTGCAATGAATAGCTACTAAAATTGTAGTAAAGAAAATTGCAACAAAATGTGTAGGAGACGATAAAATGTAAAGAACATGATAGGTAGTTGAAAAGTAAATTGCAGAAAACATAAAGGGTTGGAACATAAAGGGCAGAGAAAATGTAAATTACAAAAATGTAAAAATTATAAATGTAATGCAAAGCATAATAAATTGTAAACTTAGAACGATTTAGAATGTATTGAAAGCAAAAGGGAAATGTAAACGTCAAAAGTAAATGATAGAAAGTAACAAACATGAATTAAACAAAAAAATAGTAAAACAAAACAAAACTCATTTCAGTAATGAAAAATAGGGACTGAAACCATGGTTCAATGTTCTTGTACTTCAAATGCAAGAGACCTAAATATGAATTCCTTGATAGAAACATAAAAACCACTCAGTTCGTTTGTCCTTAAAAACCCATTTATCAATCAAAGCACAATTTTGTAAATATTTTTTATCATAAAAACGCTAAAATAGATCATTGTGTTCAAATTGTTGAAACCTATTTCTAGAATTAAATTTGTATAGAAAGAAAAACTAAAAAAATGTGAGAACGAAAGATAAGAAGAAACGTGTGTTAGAATATATGACTTTAAACTAGAGGGGGTGAATTGTTTAAAGAGGGTTTTCACAAACTTTTAAGCATTGAATGAAATTACTTCGAGAAAACCTTGATTAAGAAATCAGTTTTTCAAAACACAAAGCTAAAAACACAGCACTAGTAAAACAATCGGTTGTTTCGCAGAAACAATCGGTTGTTTATACCAGTAAACAAATATCAAAACTGAATTCAAAGAGTTTAAGGATAGAGAGAATGCCCACAGATGTTTATACTGGTTCACTCTAAACCCAGAGCTACACCCAGTCTTCTCAAAAACCCCTGAGGAATTCCACTAAGCAATTAAACCTATATCACTTACAACACAACCAAGAAAGTGACCTTGATCCCCTCCAAACACACACTTCTCTTGGCCAACACACCAACACTAAGAATGTTGATCTTGATCCCCTCGAGAACACACAGCACTTCTCAGCAAACACACAAACAAACTTGTTCAACAGAATACAAAGATTACACTTGTTACATAAGCAAATCTGAAATCAATACAAGCAGAAATCCTATCTCACACACTTTGATCAATCTCAATCTCTAAGCAATCTCAACTCTTTGAAAAACTCAAAACTTGTATTCAAATCTTATTACTTAAATCTGTTTTTCTGAATATATTCAAAGATATTGTTTGTTATCAAATCTTAACAAACTTATTCATTGCATTTAAAAAGATTGGTCAAAGCATTAAAAACTGGAGCGTAAACAGTTAGAATCATTTAAAGCTCAGTCAAAGCTAAAACAGTTTTTATGTTATGGTACCAAAACAAACAATCGATTGTTTCCTCAAATCAATCGGTTGTTTTGGTTTTAACAGCTCAACCATTTGAAAAAAAGTTTTCAATCTCTTCTAAAAACATCTAAGTATAAAACAATCGGTTGTTTTTCACTTATTTTGAAAAACACTTTTCTTTTTAAAAGATTGAGAATGCCTATGCTTTGGATTCAATCAAAGAGTGGATTACAAAACTCAAACTACCCCAGACTCTAACTAAGACAGCTCAGCAACAACAAGCACAGCCAAGCCTTCAACATCCTTCAAAGGGTTTGGATTCTTCAAAGCTTGAACACCACTTGGTTCAACAATCTCCCCCTATTTGATGAAGACAACTCCCTGGTGCTTGTGTTTGATCTGATTTAATCTGAAGTAGTACCTGCAAAAGTAGCATATATACAGTCTAATGCTTCTTACAGCAGCAGGTTAGATTTTCACATATTGAAAGCATAAATCTTGATAACAATCGGTTGTTTACTCGAAACAATCGGTTGTTTCTATCAACAGCAGCAGAAAACAGTTTTATATCAGAGATTTTAACAAATTACATAGTTTCAGATAAAGATATACAAGAACCAATTAATTCTCCCCCTATTTGTCTTCAAAAATAGACTTTAGCATGTATCAAAACAGATTTAGGATAGATTATTAAGATCAAGGATACTTAACTCATTTCTTAGGAAGAAAAACCTCTCTTTTGGTAATGGTTTCGTAAAGATGTCAGCTAACTGCAGTTTGGTCTCCACAAACTTCACTTCACAGTTTCCATTGTTTACATGATCCCTGATGAAATGATGCCTTATCTCAATATGTTTGGTCCTTGAGTGCTGAATCTGATTTTTGGTAAGATTGATGGCACTTGTGTTATTACACATCAAAGGGACCTTACTGATTTGTAATCCAAAGTCTGCAAGTTGTTGTTTGAGCCACAAAATCTGTGCACAACAGCTTCCAACAACAATATACTCAGCCTCAGCAGTAGAGAGAGCAACACATGCTTACTTCTTGCTATGCCATGAGATTAGGCTTGAGCCAAGAAGGTGGCAAGTGCCACTTGTGCTCTTTCTATCTAGCTTGCAACCTGCAAAATCAGAATCTGAATAACCAATTAAATGAATTGGAGAGTGAGAAGGATACCATAACCCAACAGATGATGTTCCTTTGAGATATTTCAGAATTCTTTTTGCAGCTTTGAAGTGTGACTCTTTAGGATTTGCTTGATATCTTGCACATAGACACATTGCAAACATGATGTCTGACCTACTAGTTGTTAGATAAAGCAAAGATCCAATCAATCCTCTGTATTTTGTTTGATCTACATCCTTTCCTACAGCATCAGCATCCATATAACAACTTGATGGCATTGGAGTGTTTGCTTCTTTACAACTCTCCATTTCAAATTTCTTGAGAATCTCCTTGCAATACTTTGATTGACATAGAAAGATCACATCCTTTGTTTGCTTAACCTGTAATCCAAGAAAGAAAGACAGTTATCCCATCATAGACATTTCAAACTCACCTTTCATTGCAACCACAAATTCTTCACACAAACTATCTTGTGTAGCACCAAAGATGATATCATCAACATAGATTTGCACAAGAATTATTTCTGCATTTGACTTTTGGATGAAGAGAGTCTTGTCTACCATTCCCCTTTCATAACCATGAGATAGCAGAAAGTTGCTAAGCCTCTCATACCACTGTCTTGGAGCTTGCTTCAGTCCATACAAAGCTTTTTTCAACTTAAAGACATGGTTGGGATGATTATGATCTTCAAAGCCCGGTGGTTGATCTGCATACACTTCCTCATTGATGTAGCCATTCAAGAAGGCACTCTTGACATCCATTTGGAAGAGTTTGAAACCACTCATACAAGCAAACGCCAGCAGCAGCCTCACAGCCTCCAATCTAGCAACAGGAGCAAAGGTTTCACCATAATCTATGCCCTCCTCTTGATTGTAGCCCTTGGCAACTAGCCTTGCTTTGTTCCTTGTGATCACACCATCTTCATCTAACTTGTTCCTGAAAACCCATTTCGAACCAATAATATTCATTTTATCAGTTCTAGGGACAAGAAACCATACATCATTTCTTGCAAACTGATTCAACTCTTCATGCATAGCTTCAACCCACTTCTCATCCTTGAGAGCTTCCTCAATTGACTTTGGTTCAATTTGAGAGACAAAAGATGTGTGCCTGTAGAAGTTAGAGATGGAGCTACGTGTGGAGACACCTTCCTTTATCTGTCCTATGATGTTTTCCACTAACAGATCTCTAGGAATCCTCCACTCTTTGGGCAGCTCACTCTGTTGCAGAATTTCAATCAGTTGTTTCTGCGAATCAACCGGTTGTTTTTCTGCACAGATTTCCAGCTTCTCCAAACTGATGCTCTGTTCATCTTCTTCAGCACTGGTCTTCAGAATTTGGATGTTTCTGTGATCTACCTCATCAAAGACAACGTGAACTAATTCTTCTACAGTCATCAACCTCTTGTTGTAGATTCTATATGCATGACTTGTGAGAGAATACCCTATGAAGATGCCGAGATCCGCTTTCTCATCAAACTTTCCCAAGTTTTCTTTTCCATTGTTGAGAACGAAGCAACTGCAGCCAAACGCTTTGAGATGGTTGATGTTAGGCTTCCTTCCATTGAAGAGTTCATATGGAGTTTTCTTCAAGATGGGCCTAATAAGCACTCTATTCATCACATAACAAGAGGTGTTCACTGCATCCGCCCAAAAGTACTTAGAAAGAGATGATTCATTAAGCATTGTCCTTGCTAACTCTTCAAGAGATCTGTTATTCCTCTCTACCACACCATTCTGCTGTGGAGTTCTTGGAGCAGAGAAGTTGTGCAGAATCCCCATCTTCTCACAGAATTTGTTGAACTTCTCATTTTGGAATTCTCCTCCATGATCACTTCTAATAGAGCCTATGTTGTTGTTCTTTGTATTTTGCAGCCTTCTTGCTAGCTTCTTGAATGCAGAAAAGGCATCACTCTTTGATTCCAAGAAAAGAGTCCAAGTGTACCTAGAAAAATCATCAACAATAACAAGAGCATAATAATTTCCACCAAGACTCATAGTTCTTAAGGATCCAAAGAGATCCATGTGAATAAGTTCAAGAGGTTTTAGAGAAGAAACAACGTTTTTGATTTTGAAAGAACTTTTCACTTGTTTCCCTTTTTGGCATGCTTCACAAATGTGATCCCTCTCAAACTTGAGCTTTGGTAGCCCAATCACAAGATCCCTTGAAACTAACTTGTTCAAGTGATTCATGTGAATATGAGCAATTCTTCTATGCCAAAGCCAAGATTCATCTTGCTTGGATAGAAGACATCCAATTGAACATGGTGAAGAGATATCTAGAAGATATAGATTATTGACTCTCTTACCTACCAACATTACCTCTTTGGTGTTGGGTAGACAGATTTCACATGTGTTTGACTTGAACATCACTTGATATCCCTTGTCACATAGTTAGCTAATGCTCAACAGATTATGCTTTAGGCCTTCTACATAGAGCACATCATGGATGACCAAGATGTCTTTGTCTCCTATGGATCCTCTCCCAAGAATCCTTCCTTTGTTGTTGTCCCCATAGGTGACATGACCTTCTTGCTTAAAGGAGATGCTCGGGAACTTTGATTTGTCCCCTGTCATATGCTTGGAGCATCCACTATCCAAGTACCATTGTTGCTTGCTCTCCTCCAAGATTTCCTACAAAAAAGATTTTCAAGTACAAAGATTTGGTCCCCTTATGAATGTGGGTCCATTTGGTTTACACTCATCAATAGAACCTTTACTACACTTAGGAATCCACTTCATAAAGCCCCTAGGAACAGCATATTTTCTGATTTTACAGAACCTCACAGAATGCCCTCTTTTCATGCAATAGAAGCATGTAACAATCGGTTGTTTCAATGGTCCAATCGATTGTTTTTCTGGAATTTTCGAAAATGATTTTGAAAATCTATCTTGTTTGTTTTGTGGATTAAAACCCAATCCAGCTTTTCCAAAAACACAGTTTTGATATGCTAAGACATTCTCAAAGTTGGATTGGCCTTTAGAAAGCTTATCCACAGTTTTAACAAGATAGTGAACCTTATTTTCAAGATTTTCGCAATTTTCACAAGCAAGAGTATTACACTTGTAAGAGGAGTTTTTGTAAATGATTTCAAGGTTTTCAAAATCTATTTTTGAATTTTCCAATTCCTCTTCCAGTGATCTTACTCTGTTTTCAAGCCAGCTATTCTTTTCTTTTGACCGATTGTTCAAGAGGGCCAATCGGTTGGCTTCTTCATGTGTTTCTTGAAAGGCTTGAAGTAATTGACCATAATTTTCAGAGTTTGATGAGTTAGATGAACTTACACTACTTGAGTCATCTTCCTTTCTGGCCATGAAGCAGAGGTTGAGGCTTTTCTTGTTTTGCCTTCTTTTCCTTCTTGCTTGGCTTTCTGACCTTGCATCCTTTGGTTCATTGTTTCCATGAGCAGCCTTGAGTGTGTCCCACATCTCTTTAGCAGTTTTGCATTTTGACACCCTGAAAAACTCATTAGTATCAAGTGCAGAAGCTATTATGTTTTGAACAGAACAATCAAGTTTGGCCATTTTACATTCATCATTGGTCCATTGAGACCAAGGTTTTGCAATGAAAGAACCATTCTTTTTAAACTTTGGAATGTAAGGACCATTCTCAATTGAATCCCAAATTCCTTGATCAATAAATTCCACAAAGATTTTCATTCTGGCTTCCCAATACTTGTAATTCAATCCACAGAATAAAGGTGGTTTATAGATTGAAGCACCTTCCTCAAAAGATTGTTTTCCAGCCATAGAAAAAAAAGTTTTTGGATCAACTTGAATAACTTTCAAGAACCAAGCTCTTGATGCCAATTGTTAGAATATATGACTTTAAACTAGAGGGGGGGTGAATTGTTTAAAGAGGATTTTCATAAACTTTTAAGCATTGAATGAAATTACTTCGAGAAAACCTTGATTGAGAAATCAGTTTTTCAAAACACAAAGCTAAAAACACAGCACTAGTAAAACAATCGGTTGTTTATACCAGTAAACAAATATCAAAACTGAATTCAAAGAGTTTAAGGATAGAGAGAATGCACACAGATGTTTATACTGGTTCACTCCAAACCCAGAGCTACATTCAGTCTTCTCAAAAACCCCTGAGGAATTTCACTAAGCAATCAAACCTAGATCACTTACAACACAACCAAGAAAGTGACTTTGATCCCCTCAAGACACACACTTCTCTTGGCCAACACACCAACACTAAGAATGCTGATCTTGATCCCCTCAAGAACACACAACACTTCTCAGCAAACACACAAACAAACTTGTTCAACCAAATACAAGGATTGCACTTGTTACAGAAGCAAATCTGAAATCAATACAAGCAGAAATCCTATCTCACACACTTTGATCAATCTCAATCTCTAAGCAATCTCAACTCTTTGAAAAACTCAAAACTTGTATTCAAATCTTATTACTCAAATCTGTTTTTTTGAATATATTCAAAGATATTGTTTGTTATCAAATCTTAACAAACTTATTCCTTGCATTTAAAAAGATTGGTCAAAGCATTAAAGACTGAAGCGTAAACAGTTAGAATCATTTAAAGCTCAGTCAAAGCTAAAACAGTTTTTCTGTTATGGTACCAAAACAAACAATCGGTTGTTTCCTCGAATCAATCGGTTGTTTTGGTTTTAACAACTCAACCATTTGAAAAACAGTTTTCAATCTCTTCTAAAAACATCTAAGTATAAAACAATCGGTTGTTTCGATAAAACAATCGGTTGTTTTGATAAAACAATCGGTTGTTTTTCACTTAGTTTGAAAAACACTTTTCTTTTTAAAAGATTGAGAATGCCTATGTTTTAGATTCAATCAAAGAGTGGATTACAAAACTCAAACTACCCCAGACCCTAACTAAGACAGCTCAGCAACAGCAAGCACAACCAAGCCTTCAACATCCTTCAAAGGGTTTGGATTCTTCAAAGCGTGAACACCACTTGGTTCAACAACGTAAACAAAGAAGAAGAATTCGAATAAATTTATTCCATAATTCTTAGATTAATTTTAGCTATAAATCGATCCTTCAAAATGTCAAAACATTACATTAGACGAATAAAAAAAATATAAGCTACAAAAAGTCATTTTAAGACATTTTTTTTGTAAAAACTCTATTTTTTTAAAAAAAAATATAAATTTAATTTAGAAACAAAAAATTAAGAACTAAATAAATCTCAAGAAAATGCAGTTAGTATAGAAAAATACTAAAAAGGTTAAGAGTTATCACTTAGTCAACCTTATACACTTTGAGTTATGTTTTAGTTTGTTGTTCGTGTGATTAGAACAAGATATGAACCATGTTTATTATGGTAAGCTAAATGGTGTAAGGTGTGACTACCAGTATAGGAATGAGTAACAAGGTTTGGCTCTCTTGAGAATCAAACGAGCCACAACTACATGAGGTTGCAGAACTTTTATTAGATGTGTTAGAAAAAAAGAAAAAAAAAGATAAATTTTGTATATTGCATCAGTTAACATGAAAGATACAATAAAAAATATATTAAAAAATATATTAAAAAAAAAATAAATATATATATATATATATGTATATAAATAACAGAAAAGTAGTTAAGCAGTAGTTTCTTTAACATCCTCGTGTGAACCACTATAAGTTTATTTTTAAACCTTTCTCCATGCAAGATTTCAACTCATTCTTATTACAATCCTATTAAAAAACTATTAAATAAAAACTAAATTTTGAAAAAATAATAATAATTAATTGTAAAAAATAATTAATTATTATATTGATTAAATTAAATATTATTTTAAAAAATAAATATTTAAATTAGTTTATATTATTATAGATAAATAATTTTTAAATTAGTATTTAATTAACTAATTAAATATCAATTTAAAAATTATTTATTATTAATAAAAATTAATTTAGATATCAATAATTTATTTAATCTTTAAAATAATATTTAATTTAGTTAATATTATTATTAATTATTTTTTATTTTTAAAATTAATTTCTATTTAATATTTTTTTTTTATAATAATCACTTATTGTTCTTTGCAACCTTCTTACTCTTCTTTATACGTAAAAAAGAGGACTTCAAAGGAGGAGGAGATGAGATCATCGAAATCATGACCAATCTTAAAAAAACTACAATAATATCAGACTATCTATTTAATTATATATTCATATCTTAGTATATAATACAATAAAAATAAACTCTTGATCCCACAATGTTTAACATTTTTTAGTTTTAATTTTCTTAACAAATATTAAAATTTTACTTTTATGATTTAGATGAGATTTCGAAATCACGACATATCTAAATATGTATCACATAAATAATAAACAGTAAGGAATTGACCAAAATAATTAAAATGAATTAAACTTTCAAAAAAAATATTAAATTGTTTTTTCACTAAAAACTAATTTCTTTCTTGGTAAAAATAAAACTAAGCTGCATTGGTAATATAGTTTCGAAAACTGAATGGAAAAAAATAATTCCAAAACAATATTGAAACTGAATTGTTGATAGTTTAAAAAGAGAAATGATACTTTGACAGAGTTTTATATAAATTTTGATGTAATTAATGTAGATATAAATATATATAACAAAAAATAAATTTATACTTAAATAATATAAAAAATATTAAGATTCTCAAATATATCATTACTCGAGACAAAGTTTAGTAATCAAACGTCAACCAATTGTCTCTTGCCTTTTTGAAAATTTCATTTTCAATCTCCTCACTTGTATTACTGAATAGTAGTTCTCTCCCATGTTTCTTTCATTGTTTCACTTAATTCAACGCCCAAAGCATTTTGAGTTCAATTCAATGTAGTTCAATTTATCTAAATTACTTTTCAATTGTGTTTAATTAATAGAGCCTATGTTGCCAATTTAATTGAATTATTACATAATTGGCAAATTCCTCCGAAACTCCATATCTTTCTCTTCTATCACTATATTTTCTTTAATATTTTTTTCAGTATGATAAAATGTGTGGTGTATTTTTTTTTTAAAGTGATAGTGGTTGCTTAAGGTAGTTAGTGATGACTAATGGTAAATATGGATAATTGTTTTATGATGTTTTTAAGGATGATTTTTTATTTATTTATTTAAGTCACAAAATTCATAAAAAAATCAATAAGGTGAAAAAAAAAATAGAGTACAAAACTAAAAAAAAAATTATTTGAAAAATGTTGAATACATCGAATATTCTCATACCCTCTCACATGCTCAAATGATGAAATTATTGTCTTAAACATTATGAAAAAAAAAATATAAATGTTTAGGTTGGAAGGGAGGTACAGAAATATGAGGTGCACTTAGGTGTTTTAAAAATGTAAGATTATCATATAGGATTATTTAAATTTTTTGAAAAGATTAAAATCAACTTCCTACCATTTATAGGAGGTGTTGGGAGAAAGTAGGAAGATGGAGGGAAAATTTTCCTACATTAATTTGGTGCAGTTCAACTTTTTATTAACACCAATATAAGCAGTAATATTTTTTAAATGAAATTTATAGAAATTAAAAATAACTAAAAAACAAAAGGATTAAATACAAATTGATCACATTTTGTCCAACTTTAAGCTTGGTTGAAACAAGAAAAAGAAAAGATTTTTGTTGTTTATTTTGTTTGGAGTCAACTGATCCCTTGCAGAAATTTTTTTCAACACGTGCTATTACTATCCACAGCACATTTTTCAAAAAGGTTATTCACTAAATTTGATGCCATAGTGCTTATCTTCAAGCACACAGTAGCCTCCAATAGGAAAAAAAAAAGTTGAACTATGAAAACCCCTTTCCCTTTCATGGACCAATCAACCATCAAAGTGTGGCCCCACCACACAGGCTCAACACGCAACCCAAATGGAATTCAACTTAACAACTTCACATGGGAAAGGATAAGCATAATAAAATGTCACAATAAAGGACAAACATTGCAGATTCTTGATCTTAATTTGGAAGAAAATTCAAGTCTTGTTTATTTATATCACAGTCTTACATGGAACAAGTAACAGAAGGGTAGAGTGATGAAAAACACACAAGCATATATGTAAGTTTTTTATTGTAACAAACACTAGACCTGTAAAGCATATAAGCATAAAGTATCTAGTTCTAGGCCTATAGAATTACATGCGAAGAAAATTGGGGTAAGACTTTAAGCTGAAGGAACTTCACATGAAAATAAAAAAAAGTTCACAACAATGAGCTTGAGCTTGAGCTTGAGATTGAGCTTCTGGAGGATTTCACTGGTACCATACAGAAAAATCTGGCTGTTTCTGAACAACATCCATGCCTATAACTCCTTGCATATCCTCCTTGAAATCAAATGATGCCAAATCACAAAAGGACCCAAACATGGAGTGGAAGTTACTGTTGTTGTGATTGGTCTCAAAGGGGGTATTCAAAGCTTTGAACCTGTCAAATTGGCATTCATCTCTTGCAAAAGTATGATGATTATTTGACATGGTAGCTTCGTCAAAGACGTTTCCTTCCATAGTGTTTCCTCGACTGCGAATGAAGTTGTCATGCTGCTGCTGCATGCCATGCTGAGTAAGGTTCAAAACTTCGGCAGCTACACGATTACAGGAGGAACTAATGTTCTTGCTGTTGCCTTGAACATTTGTATCATAGTTACTCATAAGGTCGCTTATCCTTTTCTTGCCATCTTCAGAAACTTCAAGTCCAGTAAGATCAATTACAGGCGGAACCATGTTAGCAGATTGAGCAGTAGTAGGCTTGGGTTGAACAAATGAGTGGGGGTATATCACTGGCTTTACCTCATTAACATGAAAATTTGGACCCCCAAAATCTGAAGGACCTCTAAATGCACAAATTAACCTATGATTGTCCCTAGAGATTCTGTCAGGGAAACCAAGCTGGACTTGACTGTAAGGGCACTGAGGCTGTTCACATGTGTAATTTTTCAAATCCATCATGTTAAAGTCATTAGAAGAGACCTTCCTCTTCCTAAGAAGATCCATATTTGTAACTGCCTCTCCCTTGATTGAAAAAGAGGGCTGCTGAACCACCACAGTTCCCCTCATTCTCTCCATCCCCAGATTGGACATGTGAATATTCTCATGTTTCCTGTCTTCCACATCAAAGTTAGCCTCATCCTCACCCCCTTCAACATCATACTCATTGCTATCATTCACCACCAAAGATCCACTACCTCCTGCTGAGGCTAATGGAGGGATATAATCAGGGTAAAGCTCTCTTGCCAAGGCCTCCTCTTGATTGATGATTGCCAGCCAGGTTGCACTTTCCTTGGCTGTCATCTTATCTTGAAGGCACTTGGACTGCCTCACAAGCTTGCGAATTTTGGCAATATCAGGGGACATGTGCTTTATAACTGCAGTCAGAACACCGACTTTCCATGCCTTCTTCAGGTCATGGGGCTTCTTGTAAGGAGGAGGACTTTGATCTTTAGGCAAACCAATTTGTGGCCACCATACTTCATTTCCTGTGGGCCACCATGGAGGAGGAATACCCTTCTCCAGTGGAAACCGCCTCTGAGGAGGATCACAGTGTTGCATGAGTGCTGACAAGAGAGAACCCAAGGTTGTGTCCTGCAGCTCTTGCAAGGTATGTGGAGTTGGACCAATTGAATTGCATCCATCATTCCTTCCGGGGATTGCATTATCAGCTTGGTACTTTGTTATAGCAGCAGGTCCATTACGATCAAACCTCACCTTATCCTTCCACCATTCACGAAGGTTATCAGATGCTCCAGTCACTGGTTTCCCCTTCTCAGGAATTATCCCATAAACAAATCCTTGGGCCTTACAAACCTCCATCATCTTCAGCATGTACTTCAAGATTCCATCCTGAGCCCTTGACATCTTCTTCCTCCTTGCTTGTTCTTGCGACTGCCTCTGCTTCACAGCATCAATTCCTTCTTTAGATTTACTTTGCTCCTTCAATCTCTTGAGAAGCATTTTGTCCTTCCACATCCTGTGCTCAAGTTCATCTACTCCAATTTCTTCATCACTAAAATCATCCTCAACTATCGTCTCTGGATCAGTCTGCCCAGAGGTAATATTTTCTTCTCCAAGGGTACCAGGTACAGGATCCAAATCATTGCAAAACCCCATCTCATCAAACATCATCATCATCATCTTTCGTGGAAAAATATGGATCCAACCTATAAGCGTCTGACAATGAAAGTGGTGTGATGGATTTCAAACTTTACCGTCTACCACTGTACACCAATTCCAGTTAACAAATTCTTATATTTCAAGGGCCTCTGCACCTGCCAACAGAAATAAAAAAAAATCAACATGCTACAATAACCAAATATTTTCCAGATGAAGAATATTATCTCCAAGTTTTATATACCAGACACAAAGCTTCAATATGCTAAGATCATCAATAAAAAAAAATAATATAAGCTAAAAACATTAATAAAATAATCTCAAGTTACAAGTTATTAGAAGGATACAAGTTACAGCTTACATATGAAAATAAGGCTTTGAAAAACTTTTGGCCACAAAGTCAAAACTTTTGAGCTCTTAACAACTGCAATCAAAATTGTAACCTTATGAAGCATAAATTTGATGAAAATTGGTAGATCAGAGCAATCCTAATTCCACAGATCCAGTTCATCAACGAATCAAAGATGAAGCAAAAGCTACAAAAGTACAGACAATAAATGACGATTCCTATGCAAACAAACACAATAAATGAAAAATTCAAAAGATTCTGTCATAAATCAATCTTTGAAAAGTTGCAGCTGTCAGACACAAAACATAAAATATTTAGTTGATGAGGAGAACTATGAAGCTAGTACCCCCTACAACACCACTCTATGAAAAGAAAAAAACTTCCAACATGAAGAGTAATGAAAAGAAAAACAGAAAGCTTTTCACCATAGATCAAAAGGGTAACAAAACCAGCATCGACCCAAATAAAAAAAAACACACAAACAACACAAACCCGTGAATCTGATTGACCAACCAGATAGCAAGAAGGAGTTGAAGAGTCAAAAGGGCAAGCAAAACATGAAGTGCACAGAAAATTACCAGAAGATCCAGAGAAGAGTCCGGGTTTGCCACAAGTCAATAAGTGAAGAACTAGAAGATGGTTTGTGTAGAGAGTTTCAGCATAGAAGGTGGGAAGAAAGAGAGAGAAGAGAGAAAGGGGAAAGGGACAAAGAGTTAAACTTCATCTTGGTTTTATTGCCAAAGAGTTGGGGTAGTCCTAGGTGAATGTGAAGATGGTGGGTGATTGGTGGATTTAAAACCACATAATGTGGAACAATACTTATAACATAGGTGAGTTCTTTTTTTAAGTTAGATATTCTTTATATTATTTAAGAAAATTAAAAAATATTAAATAATTAGAAAACAAGATTAAGTATAGTAAAATTTATCAATTTTGTTTATTTGTTTATTTTCATTTATATGCTACACATCTCATTTTAAGTTTATTCCGTTTTAACTTTTCAATAAATTATTTTTCTTATAGACAAAGTAATTTCTTTTTAAAAATATCTCACCTTAATAAAAGATAATAGTAATTAATCTATCATTTATTATTTCATAAATACAATTTCTTATCCAAAAGGAGGGAAGAGAAATATGAATGGTTTGTTTTGAATATTATGAAGGAAAGTAAAAAAATAAAAAAGAAAGAAATGAAGAAAATTGAAGTAGAAAATAAGTTTCTTTAAAATATGCGAGAGAGTGTCAAAATAAGTTATAAAGTTTAATATTTTATTTATTTTAAAATATTTTTATTATTTTTAATATTATTTTTTATAAATTTATTATTATAATAAAATAAGTACAAAAATATTTAATCGATGGCTATTTAATAGTTGAATATGGGTGGAAAACACATATAAAATCAATTATTATATTTTTGTGTACATAATCTATTATGTGCACTTTTTATACAAATCTTTTATTCATGAGGGCCCTCCCTCTTATCCCTTCCTTTTCGGGTAAATAATCACAAATACCTTTAAATAAATGAGAAAATTTTATGTATGGTCTCTCCCCGTTCCTTGAAACAAGCATAATAACAAAGAGAAAGAGGACTATTTGTAGTGATTTGGATTAGGAGATATGTGAAGAAAGAAGAAAAGAAAGGACACTATTTAGGTTGATAATATGTGGTTTTTAAGTGTTTTTTTTTCTATACACCATAATTGATTATGATTATAATTATGTGTTTTTTTTTCTTTTCTTATTATAATAGTATATAAATATAATTGTACTGTACCAGAGAATTTCGAACTCAGTTTTCGGTGGTCGGACCTCGGTACATGGCGCAGACAGGTTAGCTCGACTCTTGGGCTAGAATAACAGGCCATGTAATTGGCCCCCGGTTGTATGTATAAGTCCATTTTTGTATAATTAAGGTAATCATTCATGCATGAGGCCTAGGCGGCTAACGAAGGGTAATTGTGGACCTAGGGGTGCACTTAGTGCGCATAAGGTCTAGTTCAAGTAAGTGTTTTCTTTTAAATCTAAGCCCATGTGTGTTAGGGCACGTAGAGGTTAGGTTTCATGTATGATGAAAGGTAGTGTAGCACCAAGGAGAAGGTGCATACGTAAACAGACTAGACCCCTGATGTTGGTACATGAGTTGGTACCTTGGTGGTTATTCTGTTATTATTTTATGCAGTCCCTGGAGGAAACATCCAGTTCTGTTGCAGCACCGTGAGGGTATGCCCTTGAACAAAATATTTTCTGACTGAGTATGCTTTCAGTTGATATTAGATTCTCGTGATAGAAAGTTGTTACAAGAGGTAAACTATAGAAGGGGCTTGAGACCCCAGGTAAATGTACACTATTTGTAAGACTGAAACTTATTACTTCTTAAATTCTTATAAGCTTTGTATTGACTTGATCGTCGGAGTGCAATCAATAGGTAGAGTCCCCTCTATTTCAACGGAGCGACATTCTAGAACAGCAAGAGATAGGACGGATTCGTGAAAAAACAGACGGTCATCAAAATCAACCGATGAACAGATCAACTGGCAATAACAATAATAATATTAAAATAATAAATAAAATTATTTTTCTTTTCATTAATTATTTTCTTACCAAACAACTTCTCATTCTATTATTTGTTATACTTTATTTTTTCTCTTCTCCTATTTTGCAATTTCTCAAAACAAACAAAACTTACATCATATTATATTAAATTATGTTTTCTTTCATTTAAATGTGTTCTCAAACATACGTTAAATTATAAATCTATCACTTTTAAATTTTTAAATATATATATTTTATGTAATTTATATGTGGATGTGATAACATATAGATGAAAGACTAAATTTGACAGACAATAAAATTGATCACTAATATAAAAAAAACACATTTTATATTGAAAAAACTACATCAAATAAAAAGTGTTTTTAAAAGAAACATGGTAACATCTTCATAAATAAAAAAACTTTCTACACCTCTTGTTGGAGTAATGAATGTAGAATTAAAATGCAATATCAATTCATGGACAATAAATGTAATATTATGTTGATATTATCAATTTTTTCGAAAGCCATTTTTTTCTAGTATTTTCTTCATCATTTGTTAAGAAATTGCACGAAAACTTTCTATTTGTTATCCTTCTTCACTTTCACTTTGTTACCCTTAATTGGAGTTCAAATCTTCATTCACAACACCTTTATTTATTTATTTCTCCATTGTAAAATTAGATTCCTCCTTCTCAAATCACTAGGACAAAAACATTGTTTAACAATGTTATAAGACAGGATTATAAAAGATAATTTACTTGTGTCACTTTTGTAATTAATGTTCAACATGCAATGAATTTTTTTTTTAATCGTCATTGAGTGTATTATATAATGACGATTGTTTTTTAACCAAGATCATATGTGTCTTACAACAACGATTCTTAATGAAAATATAATTGTAGATATGTACCACATGATGACAATTGTGTTTTGGATTTTCAATGTATATATCTTAGAACGACGATTCTTAATGGAATTGTTGTCATAAAATAGGTTCAAATAAATTTATTAGTGTATGATCTTTATCTTGTATAAAATGTAATTATTATGAACACTTCATTCTCATGTTTCTTTTCTTTTTCTCTCTCCTCTCTCCTTTCTTTAAATGTCATTTACTTTTATATTTTTCATATATACTTAGGTCGTTGCTATTGGTATGGAATTCTTTACTCATTCAAATCATCTCCATGTATTATCACTCTCATATTCGTTTCTCATTATTTTAATACGTTTTTTTTATATTTTTTTAATATGTTTTTTTTTACAATTATTAAGTTTTAAGATTTCAAATAAATTTGATTGAAAGGTGATCTAGTTAAAATATGAGAGTTTTAGAACAAGAATATAATATTTAAAAATTAGGGGTTTAACCAAATAGAATATTACAATTCATATAAAGTTGTAGATAGAATCAATGTAGAATCTCATTCTATATCCCTTACAGCCACAGCTAATATAGAAAATATCACTTCTGCATTAATTATACTCTATAACCAGTGTTAAAATGTCTATGTTTTTTTTATATAAATGTCATATGTATTAATTCATCAAGTGATACTATTCAAAATAATGTAAACAAAATCATATAACATTAATGTATTCAACAACAAAATCATTCAATAAAAACTAATTTAAAAAAATTTAATTATTATATTAATTAAATTAGATACTATTTTAAAGATTAAAAAATATTAATATTTAATTAAATTTATTATAAATAAATACTTTTTAAATTAATATATTATTAACTATCAAATTTTAACTTTTAATCATCTGAATTTAATTTTAAAATTAAAATACTCAAATTAGATTTAATAAAGAATTGATAATTGACATGATTCAGTAACATTCTTATGGAATCAGATAAACAACTATCAATAATAACTAATAGGATTACTTTATTTGATAAACGATTGATTAATAGGTTGTATAACTGATTTATTTTATTCTTAAAAGCTATCCTAAAACTTAAGAAAAACAAAAACATAAAAACAATTATATGAGGTCCAATAATTAAACATGACAAACACTGGCCAAATCATATGGGGTCCAGTAAGATGTAAAGTTTTCATTAAAAGATTATAATAAAATACATTCTCATAATAATTTTTAATACACCAGTCAAAAATTAATTTATTAAAAACTTGTTTACATTTAGACACACTAGCGGTTTGTAAAAAAAACATTCCTTAAAATAATTAACAAAAGCCTTACTTTCTTGAGATTAATTTGGAACTTAAAAATTTAGAGAAATTTACATAAATGTGAGGTTCTTAAAGTGTGAAAGGTGAGGTATATCTAGAGAAGTTCAAATTTTGTGAAAAGTTTTTTCTTTTTATAGCAATTGTGTGAAAAGTATCCTATGTGTATTAGCCTTCTCAAGAACATAGTTGAATTCTATTACAAAATGTTTGAAAAATTGTGTAAAAACATAATTGTTATTAATATAGTTTGCACTCTTAATGCTTCTTTCTTACTTTCAAATATTTTTTTCAATGATAAAATAGTTTAAAAAAATATTTTCTAACATTTTCTTTATTTAATCTTCCATCTATTATCATTAGTCCATATACAACTAAAATTAATGTTTTCAACAAAGAATTCTAAATAAATAACTTATTAGACCCTTACATATGTAATATAATATAATGAAAATCAAGTTTTTGAAAGATTGGAAATGTTGAATGTAAATAGAGAACTAATTACCTAATATTCATTTATATTTTTTCAAAACAAATTCATGATTATATAATCATCGCATTTAAGGTATTATTTGTTTTAAAGTTAAGAGTTTTATCATAATTTTGTTCTTAAAATATGTCAAAAAAATTATGAGAAAAAGATATATTTAATTTTTTTTTAATCTTAGTGATGGAAGACTATTCAACGTAACAAAATACATAAATTTTTTAATAATATAACTACTTAAAATCAATTAACATATTTGAATTTGTATGTATTTTTTTAAAAAAAAATTTATGAGTGTTAACAATTAAAGATTAAATATATTTCCCTTCTAATATTATTATGGCAAAGAGACTCGAAATCAGAATAATAAATAATTTTTTTTATTTATAATAACTTATTCATAGTAAATTAGGAATAATTTTATAATTAAACAATAATATTAAAGACTAAGTTCAATTTTTTATCCATTCAAGAACTAATAATTGAATTTTTTTCAATAACTAAATTTATAATAACTTACCCATTTAATAACGATGTTAGTTAAAAGATATTAAAAGTAAAACGCATCCCAAAAAATTTGCTTTGACATTTAATTTCTTTTGGTGTGACATGTTCTTGAGCAAGAAGGAGTTGACACTTTAACAACATTAATGCAGAAGAAGTACAAGTTAAATGTTGAAGACTGAAAATTAAATGAACCTGGATTGGCTTCACGTGGGGGCACAATAGTTTATAACTTTCCTTTTTGGGTAACGTTATAGTTTTTTTTTTTTAATTTGGAAAATACTCTTTATTTAAAATAAATATTTTATTTTTCTTTTAACAATTAAATATATATTTTTATATATTATAATATAATTTTTTTTAATTTAAATTTTAAATTACTTATAATATAAAAATTATTAAAATAAATTCTTTTATATGTGAATGATTTTTAGTTTTTTCTAAAGATTATTAATTGTTTTAAAAATTCGTTATTTTGATTGAAGATGAATGTTCATTTAACTATTTTTAATAAATTAAATTATAATTTCAAATTAAATCAAATTTCCATATAAAAAATATATTTCAATATTTTTATACTACATACTACAAACACATGAATAATCTAAAATGTGAACTAAGAGCACAAAATATTTTTGTATTATAGTACATGGAAAAAATAATATATTTAACTTTTTTTTTAAATAAATAAAAAGTCAAAGTTATGTAGTTAAAAGCATGATTTATTTCTACCGACAAAACTCAACTCAACAATGTTTAATAACATCTTTTTATCTGCATAAGCTCTAATTACTCGATTAATTTTTACATCTTTGAATTATTAATTTTACTTTTTTGGAAGAAAGAAAGAAAAAACTATTATTCAAGAAAAAATGACTTTGCTTGTTATTTATTTCTTCCATGTCTATTCAAAACATTGTAAGCCCACATGCGAACCATGCTAACTATATACATCTTTTATACAAAATATGAATGCAAAAATTATTTGACCAAAAACATCATTTATAATAATAATATATTAAAAGATATTAAGAAATACATGTGTTTAAAACATAATTTTAAACAATATTGAAAAGCAGATTAATTAAATGAATCATTTTACTTGATTTTTAGTTAGGTCATTTGACTATTAATTAACAAAAGATTAAATGATTTCATAGATCTTTAGAATTATATGAAAATTATAATTTTTTTTTAAATCGAGTCTTTGAATTTTAACTATAAGGTCTAATTAAAAACAAATTAATACAAGTTCAAGGACCTAAGGAAACAAATTGAGGGAAAAATTAAAAAAAAAAAATAGTTCATTGATCTATTAAGTAATTCTGAAATGCTACTCAGACTTTTCACCAATTTTTAAAGCTATATGGGAAGCTTTTAAACCTAGCATTGTGATTTCATTTCTACAAGTTTGCACATCAGTATTCTCACTTTTCCATATCAATTCAAGTATTCTTTTACATGTCTCATCAGATTTTCACCCTACAAAAGCAAGAAATTCACACAACTCACTTTCTAATCAAAATATACTTTAGAAGCATTAGTGCTCCTTTACACTTTTGAATTCCCTTTTTATGTTATGTGTGGACAGATTCAAAGTGCTCATTATGAATACACTCTTCAATGAAAATTAGATACTATTTTATTTTTTTACATCAAAATTACATACTATTTTTTTACCTTAATATTGTCATACTATTTTTTTTACCTTAATATTGTCATGTATTTATCATATGTTATTCTTAAGAAGGGAAGTATAGCTCAACCTTACAAAACCAATTTATAAGGTGAGATTTGCATCATCCACTTAAATATTATAAAATATTTTTATCTTTAGTAGATGTGAGATCTTCAACAAATTCCCTTATGCCAAGACCTGCCAACTTGTGTGTGAGACTATATATTTATGATGGTCCGATAGCAACTCGATAACATGTGACCTAATAAGTCCTACAAACTCTCGTTAGGATAGACTTTAACATTGTGTTTGTTTCCACTACTCCACTATTCATGCAAATAGAAAAACGGGTGCCTAGTTGTTTGTATCTAGTGAAAGTCACAAAATTGCGAAAGAGAAATGACACGATTGGTTGTTTATTTGTTCCTTGCTGAATGTAGAGAAAGCATGGGAAAGTCATGCTAGCAAAGGTGAATTTTCCATGGTGTTCTTTACATTATGCAGGGAATCTTGCACGTAACAGTTGCATGCAGAGATTCATGGTCATGCACAACTTTGCAGTGATTCATCAATGGAGGTATGAGTTCATTGGTAGTATAAGCGAGAAAGTTGTTATCTCTAAGGTACTTTGTTTTGGTGCATTTAAGGTTTTGGTATCTGGTTTTATTCTTTCGTGATGCATTCATGGAACTTCATTGGTGTTTTGGTTGTTTGGTGGTGCAACATTAAGGTAAGAACACATGATTTAGTGACCATTTCAGCAAAAAAAAAATTGTTTAAAGGAAGGATAATCAATTTTATGTTTAAGATAATTGATTGTGGTGATTTTTCCAGTTAATAATCGATTATTTAGTGCCGTTGAAGAATTTTATAATCGATTGAGTCATTTTTTAAGTGAACATCGATTATATGGTGCCCATAACTAAATGATTGTTTTTTTCAGTTTACAATCGATTATCATATGCTTGTGTAGTATTCCATAATCAATTATCCTTGTTTTGTTTCATTGAACATCTATTATACCTAGGTCATAATCTATTATCTATGTGTTTTAAGTGGATATTTTAGAATTTTGAATATTTTATAAATTTTATATACTTCATAATTTTATTTAAATATGACATTACATAATTTAGAATTTGTAATTATTTATCATTTTGAATATCTTAGGAACTTTATATATTTCATATTTTTATTTAAACAAAAAAAATTTAGAATTTATATTTATTTAGGATTTTCAATATTTTAAAAATTTTATATATTTCAAATTTTTATTTAAATAGGAGATTAAATAATTTAGAATTTGTATTTATTGATGATTTTGCATATTTTTAAGAATTTTATATATTTCATATTTTTATTTAAATAGGACATTAAATAATTTAGGATTTGTATATATTTAATATTTTTAATAATTTAGAAATTTTATTTTTTTCATATTTGTATTTAAGTAGAACATTAAATAATTTAGGATTTGTATTTATTTTAGATTTTGAATAATTTTAAAATTTTATTTATTTCAAATTTTCATTTAAATAGAAAATTAAATAATTTAAGATTTGTATTTATTTTTTATTTTCAATATTTTATAAATTTCATATTTTTATTTGAACATGACATTAAATAATTTAGGATTTGTGTTTATTTAAGATTTTTAATATTTTAGAAATTTTATATATTTCAAATTTTGATTTAAATAGGACATTGAATAATTTTTCTAACCCTTATGAATATGTTTCAACAATTTTACATAATTCGTATTTTTTTCAGAAATTAATTCTTTCATAGTACTAGAAATAATATTTTAATTTAAAATAATTATAATCCACAAATAAATCAATTAAATTATTTTTTAAACATTTTTTAAATAGAAGGGTAAAATTTTAATCTTAAATTTTTATCAATTAAAAAAATACAACTTAAATCACACTGATCACATCATTCACAAACTTTCATTTTTTTTTTCAACAAATAATTAATTAAATTAAAAAATAAAAAAGGAACACTTTAGGGGTGTCCCAACCCTTATACAACCTACTCTCTACCTATTCTTGCATCTTGATTAGATTGCTATATTATACTAATTGTTCATGCTTAATAGAAATAACATTAACAAATTGTTCCCTTTACAAGTTTTGATCCACCTCTCTAAGATAGCAGCAAATCTGCAGAATTTGTTTCCTCAATACCAACATTCTTCACGTAATCCCTCAGCAGAAGAACTCCTTCACCATTGTCCCATTTTGGCTAATTGTTACGCATTCTAATTATAATCTCTTCTTTCTCATCACTTACCTTTCATCTTACCCTTTCCCCCCTTTCTTAGATAAATTGTCGCCAATGGGTGCCTTCTTCCCAGTTGTTTATCAATGACTGCCATCTTCTCTATCATTGTTGGGTTCATTTTTCTCACCTTCTTAACATCTTGTTTTCTTCCTCTTACTATGTTGTCTGCAGGAATTTCTTACCATTACTATCTTCTTGCCCGTTAAACAACATTTCTTACTCCTCCTTGCAAAAAATTCCAAGTATATTCATCACAGCACCACAACAGAATATTGAACCTCACCCTTCCAACTATGCCAGCTTCTCTGTCCTCTGCTACTTATTATTGAAACATCTCCTCATCCTGTTTACCTGCAACACAAGACAACTACCTTCTACTCCACTCAAAAGACATAAAACAGAATGTTCTATAACCATGGATATTCAAATCAAACACAGTTCTTAGTACCATCCAGCCTTTCATGCTTTAAGAATAGAATATGAAATAGTTACACAGATTGCAACAAACTAAATTTATTTTGTTACCATATTAATACAGGTTAGGGGTGATAAAATCCATTCAGAATAAGAGAAGTTCACTTTCCTTTCTTTATGTTTCATCCAAACCCAGGATTGTACTTGTGCCAAAGTAAAGATTTCCTCTGCATCTACCTTACCTTGATTAAAAATAATCCTGTTTCTATGCTTCCATATACACCACGACTGAAACCCACATGCTTTTCCATAATCTGTTGCCTTCTTGATTTAAGCACAAGCATGAGAATTGTTCGAAATGACAAATCAAATCATTGTGGTTCACCGAACTAATCCCCAACCAGCTGAGGCACAAATTCCAAACTTTAATTGATTCCTCGCATAAAACTAAGATGTGCGAAGTTGTCTCCTCCTCCTTCCCACATAAAACGCATAAAGTATCCTCCATTGCAACGCCCCTTCTCTGCAAATTCTGTTTAGTCGCGATTCTATTTGAAAAAGCCCTCCACGCATAAAACAGGGCTGAGGGCATAACCTTTAAATCCCATAGATGTTCAAACCCCTCCAACCCCCTCCCAATTGTGTGATTTGCTATCTTATTATAAGCTGATTTTACTGAAAAAGAGTATGATGGAGGGTCATTCCAAAACCTTTTGTCCTCAGTGCCTTGGTGTAATGACACCTGTGATATTATTGTCATAAAATCCTCTACCATTATTTTTTCCCACTCAAACCACTCTCTTCTCCATTTAAATTCCCACTCCCAACCTTCTGTAGACCATCTTCCACATCTATCTATGGTCTTATCCTTCAACTCTGAGTTATTATATAATCTTTCAAATCTCTCTTTGAGTTGACCAATATCTAACCATTCATCTTCCCAAAATTTGATTTTCTCCCCAGATCCCACTTTCCAGACTAAGTTCGCATTGAACCAATTATTGCCTTGATCTGAAGTTCTGACTTTTGTTATATCATTCCACCATCTAGATGAGTTTGTTAGCCTCCTCGAAACGTACTTCGAATCTAGAACTTCCTTCCAAAGTCTTGTCTCTGGTGATTCTAATCTCCATAACCATTTAGCTAGCAGTGCCTTGTTGAACTCATCGATTCTCCTGATTCCTAGTCCACCCTCCTTTTTCGCTTTACAGACGTTCTCCCAACTAAACCAAGCGATTTTACTCCCCTCTGCTCCCCATCCCCACAAAAACTTTCTTTGTAGTTTTGTGATCTCCTTGCACACCCCTACTGGGGCTTTAAAAAAGGATAGAAAGAAAAGTGGTATGGCGTTGATGACAGATTTTATTAGACAAACTCTTCCCGCAAAGGACAAGTTCCTCCCCTTCCATACTGAAAGTTTCTTTCTAATCTTTGATAGAACAGGTTTCCAGAAGGAACACCTAGATGGATTTCCACCTATGGTTACTCCTAGGTATGTAAAGGGTATATCCATTAGGCTACAATGCAGTATTTCTGAGTACAACTTCACCTCATTTCTATCTACTCCAATTGCTCCAATTTTGCTCTTATGAAAATTAACTTTGAGGCTCGAGCTTAGTTCAAAACATCTTAAAATGGCATTTATGCACATAATATTTTGTACTTTCGATTCACATACAAAAAAAGTGTCGTCAGCAAATTAGAGTAGATTGATTTCCACCTCTTTTCCCCCCACTTTTATTCCGGATAACAAATTTTTTCTCGTAGCTTGTTTCACTAACCCCGCCAGACCTTGTGCTACAATCAAGAACAAGAACAGTGCCATAGGATCCCCCTGTCTAAGGCCTCTAGAGGGTTTAAATTCTTTTGACAGGCTACCGTTTACCAAAACCGAGACTGTAGCTGATTCAAGACATTCTCTAATCCATTGTATCCATCTTTCGCAGAACCTAAGTCTTTCCATCATATAAAACAAGAACTCCCAACTCACCGAGTCGTACGCCTTTTCAAAATCAAGTTTCACAATGATCCCACTTTTTCTCCTCCTTTTCAAATCATCCAACACCTCATTCACTACTAGAACGCTGTCTAATACTCCTCTATTCGACAAAAACGCCGATTATGATCCATCTATCACCTTCTCAATAACTTTTTAAACCCTGTTAGATAACACTTTAGTCAGGATTTTATACAAATAGCCTACGAGTGATATGGGTCTATATTCTTCAAGAGATTGGGGATTTTCAGACTTTGGGATTAGCGTTAGGAATGAAGCATTACAACCCTTCGGAATTTTCCCTTCTCTGTGAAAACAATTCAGAGCTCCCATCACCTCCTTATTTAAAAGACCCCAGTACTCTTTAATGAAACTGAAAGTTTCGCAGTTCCAAATTGCTTCCTTAATTTCCTTTTCATCAAAAGGATCAGTCAAAAGTCTATTGTCGGATTCTGTTATCTTCTCAAAATCTACATTATCCAACCTCACTTTGATGTCCTCAATGGTCGACATCTTTTTCTTATAGAATTCTTTGACCATCTCCTTTACTGTATTCGGCTCCTCCACCCAATTACCTGAGTTATAGCAATGTAATCCTTTTATCTCGTTCCTTAATGTCCTCCACTTAATTGACACATGGAAGTATTTTGAGTTAGTGTCCCCTTGCTTGACCCATAGATCTCTTGACTTTTGTTGTAATAAAGATTCATTCCTCACATTTATATCTTGTAATTGGCTTAAGAGTTCTCTTCTTTCCCTAATCTTTTCCTCATCCAATTCATCTATGTCGTCCTTCATGTCCAACTCTTGTATTTTCCTCAAAGTATCAAGTTTTAACTTATCAGTGTACCCAAAAACTTCTTTATTCCAACCTTTCAAGTCACTCTTTAGCATTTTCAATTTCTCTTTTAGTATTACTATTTCGTTACCCTGCACCACATAACTCTCCCATTTTCTTTTGACAAATATTGCAAACTCCTTATGGTCTTGCCAAATATCTAGGAACCTGAATGGTTTTGGTCCCCAGTCGACCACATTTGATTTAAGCAGCAAAGCACAATGGTCAGAAATTTGTCTATCCAAGACATATTGCTTACACCCTGGCCAATGTTGCAGCCATTCAAACGTAGTTAAAAATCTGTCAAGCCTGCTCTTAGCTTTGCCATTAGGTCTGTACCAAGTAAATTTTCTTCCTATGCAGGGTATGTCCACCATTTCCAGTTCATCAATAAAATTATTAAAACCTTGCATTTCTCTCTTGTTACCACTCACTCGATTTACCCCTTTGCGTTCCCCTTCACTTCTTACAGAGTTGAAATCCCCCAACATACACCATGTTTTGCAAGGTTCATTGTTTCTAATCTGTTTTAAATATTCCCACATATGTATTTTGTCTGGCATATTACACGAAGAATACACATTTACTATGACTACAGGGATACTATTCTCCTTAAAAAACCCGAAAAAAATATTGAACCGACTACTAATTATGCGGTTTGAACATGTAAAGAACTTTTTGTGCCAAATCGTGAGAATACCCCCTGCCCCGTTAGATGGTTCGCTGTAGATATAGTCAATTTCAATGTCTCCCCACAACTGACAACATTTGTTGAAACTGAAATTTACTGTTCTTACTTCTTGCAAACACACATTCTAACACTTTCCTTTCTAATGACATCCTTAATATACCTCCACTTCACAGGACTCCCGAACCCTCTTACGTTTATTGATAAAATTCTCATTTATAACCCATGTTTTCCCCTGCTTCTCTTTGTAATTTTTGATTCCTATCCCTTTTTTTCCAAAACTTCTAAGTTTAACATAACGTTCCTGTACCGCCCTGGTGGTCGGGTGTGATGACGTGGCATCCTCCTACAGTATAGGCGTGTTGACAAGGCGCCAGGTTGGCAGAAGGGAAGGAAGTCGGGGGGCTCGTGTAGTCGCCAGTTGTTATATTGGCGTGTTCCGATTTCCAGCTTACCAGAATCGGCGATCGCCAGGTTAAAGATGAAGTCGCCAGATGTAGATTCAGGCGGCCTAGTCATTGGAGATCGCCAGAGCGAGCACATCGCCGAAGATGAAGGAGAAGCAGATTATGAAGGCGGCCGGCGAGACCACAGGGAAGGTGTATGAAGGCCCCTAACTCGCCAGTTCCAGTAGAGATCGCACTCCCAAGTTAGCTATGCACTGGGCAGTACCATGCATACGTAACTTAGCCAAAAATGAGAATAGAAGCAGCGCCAAGTCAGGAAGCCTCCAGATGATGGCACGTGTACAGTCGGATGCGAGCCACGTGTCCGAGTCTGTAACTGCCAGGAGAGAGAAAGTCACCAGGTATATAAGAGTTCTCAACAAACTTTCTGAGGTACGCACGTTCAGTTTATACACTTTACGCTTGCGAGTGATAGGGCTGACTGTAAGAGAGGATTTGCACGGTTCTTGTTCTTAGTATTTGGTGATACCGTCACTGACTTGAGCGTTGGAGTGCGATCGGCCGCAGCGGCGCCGTACTGTTTCCTTGCAGGTTCTTGAGGTAGATCCCGAAGAGGAACGGAGGTGAGAAGCGGTGCGCACGTCGATCCTTTGACGAGGCAGTTCCCAGCGTTTCGGTCAACAGGCAGGATCATCAGGCGCCCACCGTGGGGCCGTGTAAAACTTGCTCCCATCCACAGCGTGAGTTCTTGGAAGTTTTCGAAGTTTTCTGCATGGTTGTGTGCTGGTGCAACCATCGTTCGCTGTTTGCTTGAGTTTCGTTCGGTGAATTTGCGTTTTGTGCCGTTCGTTTGGCTTTTCGATCGGTGGAGTAAGGTTTCCTGCTGTTTGCACGTGATCTGTTTGGTGGAGGTTCGATTTCTTTCGCTTGTTTGGATTGTTCGCGGAGAAGCGGTGGTTTCTGGCGAAGTTGTGGTTTTCTTTGAGGGCTTACGGTGTTCTTGAGTTTTCTTGCGCAAGTTTCGCGCTATTTTCTCCGATTGATCGCTGATTCGATCGAGGCTGAAGTGTTGTTCGCTGCATCCCTGTGATTCGCTGAAGTTAATGAGAAAAATGAGAAGCAATCGTTCCAGTCCCGTGGCGCCTGTCGCTGCTGAAGGCGACGCCGCCATGACCATGGCGCAGATGGCAGAGATGATGCGCTCGTTGCAGGCAACTGTGGAAGCCTCGCGCGTAGAGCAGGCGAGGATACATGTGGACCTGGTCGCCTCTCGCGCCAGAAACGAGGAGCTCAGCAAGGTGACTGAGGAGCTGCGTCGAGCTCTTCAGGAGCAACAAGGACGTTCTTCTGTTGAAGAGGCGGCGCCGTCGACGCCACCTCATGTTTTTCCAATGCCTTTCGTTCAGGCGATTACCGACACGCCAATTCCCACGAGCGTGGTTCCGGTTAAGGCTGTCTTTACCGGCGTGGAGGATCCAGAGGCTCATCTGACCACGTTCCATACGCAGATGATGCTGTCGGGAGGGTCAGACGCCGTCTACTGCAAGATGTTCGTGAGTACGCTCCAGGGAACGGCGATGGAGTGGTTTGTGAGCCTGCCTAACGGCCACATAACCAATTTTCAACAGTTCTCGAAGATCTTCGTTGAGCAGTACATCGTGAATAAGGCACCGCCCAGGGTGTCTTATGATCTGTTTGATATAAGGCAGTACCAGGGAGAGTCCCTCAGAGACTACCTGAATCGCTTTGGGGCGCAGATGGTCAGATCGCCGGCCAAGGATGAGGAAATGCTGGTCTATGCCTTCAAGAAGGGCGTGCAGCCAGGACCATTCTGCGAGGCCTTGATCAGGGCTCACCCCGCGATATTTGCTGAAGTCAGGCGACTTGCGGTGGCTCACATCGCCGACGAGAGTGAAGTCGCCGAGAAAAGAGGCAGCGTGGCTCCCGCCAGGCCACGCGCCCAGACCAGGATCCAGCCGCAGAGGGTGCTGGAAACGGCGGCGGCGGCCAGGAAAGACCAAAGGACTCGCCACCCTTACGATAGGAGAAACAAGGGAAGAAGCCAAGCACGCCAGCAACCAGCACGCTAGGAATACAATCGCCCGCCTAAGCACAAATTTGTCATGGGATTAGCGGATCTGATCGCCATTCCTAACATATCTGCTAGGTTGAAAGCGCCTGAGAAGGTGGGCGACAAGGTGCTGGGGTCAAAGCCGGACGCCTGGTGTGAGTTCCACCAGTGTTTTGGCCACACTTTGGACTCGTGTTTGTCTTTAGGATACCAGCTCGACGATCTGGTTAAGAGCGGGTTCCTAAATGACTATCTGCTAGACAGGAGGACGGGGGGAGCGTCGAGTTCCCAGCCAGCAGGTGGAGAAGCCCAGCAACACGAGATGCCTATCCACGGGGAGATCCACACCATTGCAGGGGGTTTCTCAGGTGGTGGATGCACCGCATCGCAGAGGAAAAAGTATGCGCGATCGGTGATGACAGTGGACATGTTTGAAGATCACTCGCCGGAAGTGGACATTACGTTCACAAAGCAGGATCTTCGGGACGTTGTGCCTCATGACAACGATCCCATAGTTATTTCATTGGTTACAGCGGGAAGGTAGGTCCACAGAGTTCTGGTGGACCAAGGAAGCTCGGCAGACGTGATGTTCTGGTCGACTTTCACGCAGCTGGAATTGCCCCTTGACCAGCTAAGGCCCTATGGAGGGTGCTTATATGGGTTCGCTGGTGACCAGGTGGAGGTCAGGGGGTACATTGAGCTGAGAACCACGTTTACAGATGAGGCTGGGTCGAGGACGGAGAAAATCAAGTACCTCATCGTAAACGCCCCCTCAGCGTATAACATCCTGTTGGGAAGGCCCACGCTTAACAGGATAGGCGCCATTCCGTCAACTCGGCACATGAAGGTAAAGTTGCCGTCCATGGAAGGGGTGGTGATCACGATCAAGTCTGATCAGAAAGAAGCGAAAAGGTGCTATGAGAATAGCCTGAAAAACAAAAGATCAGTGAGTTATGTAACAACCACCCCGCCTCCCGGTGTGAAGCCCAGACCGCCGGTAACAGAGGAGGCCGCCGGAAGGGATGTAGAGATGGTAGACGCTGAGCTAGGGGAGAGGAATGCTGGCCTGGAGGAGGAAGAGGCGCGGAATCGCCCCGATGAAGCAAGGGAACAGGGAATCGCCAGGGCGGTGATCACCAGAGAATCCAGGCCTAAACCTGTCGAGCAGTGGCTCAAAAAGGAGATCGGAGGAAAAATCTTCAAGCTAGGAAGATCTCTGGAGGTCGATCTCCAGGACCAGATCGCTAAGGTGATTGAGCGGCATCTGGACGCGTTTGCATGGTCCGCTTCGGACATGCCCGGGATTGATCCCGACTTCTTGTGCCATCATCTGGCGATGGACAACATGGTGAGACCGGTGCGACAAAGGAGAAGAAAGTTCAACGAGGAGAGGAGGCAGGCGATCAGGGACGAAACACAGAAACTCCTCGCTGCAGGCCACATCAGGGAAGTCCAGTACCCTGAATGGTTGGCAAATGTTGTGCTGGTGAAGAAGAGTAACGGGAAATGGCGCATGTGCGTCGATTTCACCGACCTGAACAAAGCTTTCCCGAAGGATTCATATCCTTTACCAAGCATTGATGCCCTGGTTGATAGTGCTGCAGGGTGCAAGTTGCTGAGTTTCCTGGATGCCTTCTCAGGCTATAATCAGATCAAGATGCATCCCATGGATGAAGAGAAGACAGCCTTCATGACGGAGAGATCGTGTTATTGCTATAAGGTGATGTCGTTTGGGCTGAAGAACGCGGGGGCCACGTATCAGAGGCTGATGGATCGAGTACTTGCACCGATGCTGGGAAGGAACGTGCAAGCCTACGTCGATGACATGGTCGTGACCTCGCAGGAGAAAAGCAAGCACGTTGCAGACTTGGAAGAATTGTTCACGACGATCGCCAAGTTCAAGTTAAAGCTCAATCCGGAGAAATGCATTTTCGGCGTGGAGGCTGGAAAGTTTTTGGGTTTCCTCTTGACTGAAAGAGGAATAGAAGCCAACCCAGACAAGTGTGCCGCCATCTTGGCGATGAGGAGCCCGGCTACAGTGAAAGAAGTCCAGCAGCTAACAGGTCGGATGGCAGCCCTATCACGCTTCGTGTCAGCTAGCGGAGAAAAGGGGCATCCCTATTTTCAATGTCTGCGGCGCAATAATAAGTTTGTTTGGACGAAAGAGTGCGAGGAAGCTTTCGTCAAACTGAAGGAGTATCTGGCGAGCCCGCCGGTTCTGTGCAAACCGCTGGCGGGAATCCCTCTCAGGTTGTATTTTGCTGTGACTGAGAGGGCGGTGAGTGCGGTGCTCGCCCAGGATCAAGATCAGGCTCAGAAGCCTATTTATTTTGTGAGCAAGGTGTTGCAGGGCCCAGAAACGAGATATCAGGCCCTGGAGAAGGCCGCGCTGGCTGTGGTGTTTTCGGCGAGGAGGTTGCGCCACTACTTCCACAGTTTCACAATACTGGTGATGACTGACCTGCCCATCCAGAAGGTCTTGAAGAAACCCGACGTTGCGGGAAGGATGGTGAAGTGGGCGGTAGAGTTGTCAGAGTTTGATATTAAGTACGAGCCCCGAGGCCCGATCAAGGGGCAAATCTTTGCAGATTTCGTGGTTGAGCTCTCATCAGAGGCGACGCGGGTTGAAGGAGACGATTTCTGTTGGGTACTTTCGGTGGATGGATCGTCGAACCAGCAGGGCAGCGGTGCTGGAGTCATATTGGAAGGACCCAACGGCGTGCTGATCGAACAATCGTTGAGATTTGCCTTCAAAGCCAGCAACAATCAAGCAGAGTACGAGGCGCTGATCGCCGGGATTTTGCTGGCCAAGGAGATGGGAGCTAGGGTGCTGATGGCTAAGAGTGACTCGCTGCTAGTCACGGGGCAAGTAACAGGCGAGTTCCAGGCTAAAGATCCACAAATGGCGGCTTACTTGGCGTATGTGCAGGAATTGAAGAGTTCCTTTGCCTCCTTTGAAGTAGTACATGTGCCCAGAGAGCAGAATGCCCGAGCTGACTTGCTTGCTAAGCTCGCCAGCTCAGGCAAGGGGGGTAGGCAGAGGACGGTGATTCAAGAAACTCTGAAGACGCCAAGGGCATTTGTAGCAGATCACCTGGTCCTTCAAATAAGCAAGTCAACGGAGAGAGCGGCGAGAAGCCATAAGTCCTTGACGCAAGAAACTCTGAGATCGCCGAGAATTAGAGCATGTCGAGGAGAGAAGGTGGACGTGATGCAGGTCTGCGCCGCCCACGAGCCAGACACTTGGATAACACAGTACAAGCGGTGCCTGGCAGATGGCCTCCTCCCGCTGGATCCGACAGAAGCTAGGAAGGTAAAGAAAAATTCCAGCAAATATACGTTGATTGATGGCGATCTGTACAGGTTTGGGTTCACTCACCCGCTCCTGGAATGTATACACGGCGAGAAGTGCACGAGGATCATGGCAGAGCTCCACGAGGGTATATGCGGAAGCCACGTCGGGGGTCGAGCTCTGGCCGCGAGGACTCTCCGTGCCGGCTACTACTGGCCGTCCATGAGAGAAGATTGCAAGAAATATGCCCAATGTTGTAAACAATGCCAGCAGCACGCCGATTGGCATAAGGCACCTCCCGAGGAGTTGAAGTCGATCTATAGCCCTTGGCCGTTTCATACTTGGGGAATCGACATCCTGGGACCTTTCCCGCTGGCGATCAGGCAGATGAAGTACTTGGTGGTGGCGACTGAGTATTTCACCAAGTGGATTGAAGCAGAACCAGTGGCCCAGATCACCGCACACAAGATCGAAGGTTTTGTATGGAAGAACATCGTGTGCCGGTTTGGAGTGCCTAAACGCCTGGTGTCAGATAATGGGACGCAGTTTGCAAGCCACCTGTTGAAGAAGCTTTGCGAAGGGGTGGGAATTCAACAAGTGTTTGCATCCGTCGAGCACCCTCAGACAAATGGCCAGGTGGAGTCAGCTAATCGGGTGTTGTTGAGAGGTTTGAAGAGAAGGCTTGAGAAAGCCAAGGGAAGTTGGGCCGAGGAGGTGCCCCGTATAGTCTGGGCGTATCACACCACCGAGCAGTCAGGAACCCATGAGACCCCGTTCAGCTTGGTCTATGGGTGTGATGCCATGATTCCGGTGGAGATCCAGGAGAGCTCGCCGAGATTCCAGAACTTCGTAGAGGAAGACTCGAATGAAGAAAGAAGGCTGAACCTGGACCTACTGGATGAGGTCAGGGAAGAGGCGAGGTTGAAGGCTGAAGCTGTGAAGAGAACGGTTGAACGAAGATACAACTCAAAGGTGATGCCAAGGCAGTTTAGAGAAGGCGACTTGGTGATGAAGAAGGCCCACCAGTACGAGATGGAGAATAAGCTGTCACCCAAGTGGACTGGACCGTTCAGAATAACCGAGGCGCTCGGGAACGGGGCCTACCGCTTAGAGACACTGGAAGGAGGGGCGATCCCTTGCACCTGGAACGCCACACACCTGAAGTTGTACTATAGTTAAGAGCTTTGTAAGTAAAGACAAACACAATGTTATATTACAATGTCTCTGATGAAACAGTTTCAAGGGGGCACTCTTTTTTCCCTAAGGAGGGTTTTTAATGAGGCCACCCAATAAAAGAAGAGTTTTCGAAGTATAAGGCGTTTTCTGGTTGCATGTTTGCTGTTTTCCAAAAGTTTTGAAGAAAGACCTTGTCACTTGTAAGTGATTTAAGGCAAGAAAAGATATATCGCATGCTTTCAGTTAAAGTTTTTAAGTCCTCATCGTCTTTCGGCGATTGGAGGCATCAGTTAAAGTTTTTAAGTCCTCATCGTTTTTCGGCGATTGGAGGCATCAGTTAAAGTTTTTAAGTCCTCATCGTTTTTCGGCGATTGGAGGCACCAGTTAAAGTTTTAAAGTCCTCATCGTCTTTCGGCGATCGGAGGCACCAGATGAAAGACCTCGACGCCCTCGCGCGTTTTGAGGCAAGATAAAGACCTCCTCGCCGTCGAGCGAGTGCAGGCGAGAAAGAGAAAGGTCCTCAGTGCATCCAGGGGGGAGGAGATGTACACCCTGGGCAAGTTGAGGCACCAGATAAAGTCCTTCTCGCCGTCGAGCGAGTTAAGGCCAGTTAAAGACCTCCTCGCCGTCGAGCGAGTGCAGGCGAGAAAGAGAAAGGTCCTCAGTGCATCCAAGGGGGAGGAGATGTACACCCTGGGCAAGTTGAGGCACCAGAAAAAGTCCTTCTCGCCGATGAGCGGGTTCAGGCAAGTTTAAAGACCTTCTCGCCGATGAGCGAGTTCAGGCAAGTTTAAAGACCTTCTCGCCGATGAGCGAGTTCAGGCGCGTAAAAAGTCCTTCTCGCCGATGAGCGAGTTCAGGCGAGTAAAAAGTCCTTCTCGCCGATGAGCGAGTTCAGGCGAGTTAAAGACCTTCTCGCTTACGTGCGAGCTTAGGCAAGATAAAATCCTTCTCGTCTCGAACGAGTTCAGGTATGGCGCAGAGGGTGGAGGAAGTTTGGAAGGTGGCTAAGGTAGGTTCGAAGAGAACGCCTAGTCAGCCGGTCTTTGTTCTGAAGTCCAGGAGGGTAAAGAGAGATCCCAAAAGGCGTCTCTGCCCCCATGCAAAGAAACAATTGCCAAAGCATGAGGCTAGGAAAAGCTGATGTTACCAAGAGTTCTTGGCGATCGGAAAGAGTTCAAACAACGGCGAGAAGGTTAAAAGACTTGTTTGATGAAGCAGGTCGAGTGGGACGGTGTTTGAGCCAATAACTGAGTTACAGTTCGTTGCTTGAAAGGTATGCTTACAATAAGGTTAGTTGCCTTAAGAGTACAAGTTGTTTAAAGCGATTATTGCTTAAGTTTGAAGCGGTTCGAAGCAGTTAAGTCAAAAGTCGTATTTGCAAAATCGTTAAGTTAAATCCGACAAAGTTAAACATGCAAAGAAGGTTAAAGCGCTTAAAGAAGTCAGGAGAGGGAATATCCAAACTTTGTCATTGAGATAAGTATCTGTTAGAAGCACATATGCACGAGTTTATTACAAGGTATATACAAGGGAAATCATAAAAGTAGCAGATGAAGTGGAGTTGATTAGTCTTCAGCAGGAACGACCTTTCCATCTACTACTTCGTTGTTCAGCGACACCAGGCTGAGATCCAGATCGGGGAATAGGCAAGCGAATTGTTCCCGCGCAGCTTCGAATCCAGCAGCCAGAATCTGAGCAGAATTTAGCTTAAGTTCTTTAGTTTGCCCCTGAAGTTCCTCAATCCGCTTCTTGAGGTCTTCAGTTTGCTCTTTTAGCTCTTCATTCTGTTGCTCCAGCTCTCCAACCTGTTTTTTGAGTTGTTCGTTGGTCTCTTGAGCCTGGAGAAGGTCTTCAGTAACCTTCTTGGATTCCGATTGTGCTTGGGCCAACTCAGCAGCCACTTTTCCTTTCTCTTTGTTGGCCTCGACGAGATCAGCCATGGCGTCGTCCCTCGCCTTTTCAACTTGTCCAAGAAGTTTCTCTCGGTCGATCGACCTCTGCTCCAGTTTTTGCACCTTAGCGGCGTCAGCTTTCATGAGAGCCTCCAGGTCGACCGCCTTGGCGCGAAGAGGCACAATTTTGCTTTCCAGCTCGACCTTCTCTTGGGCAAGTTCGTGAACTTTGCGGCGAAGGTCAGTAGCCTCCTTGCGCGCCAGCCTGAGCTCGGTATTCATTGCATCCTCCACTCGGGAGTGTTCGATTTCTGCGAGCGTCAGGCTGAAGGACAACTTCTCCACCTCGATCTTCATGGTACTGTTCTCGGTTCTGAGGTTGAAGAGGTCGTCTTGGAGCCTCCTGGTTGAGCCTTCCACAGCCCTGGTTATGATCGCTGGGATATCCTCTGCTATGGTTTTCAGTTTGGCAGTTAGAGGTTCCCACATCCTTGTGACCTCAAGGGGAAGGTTTGCGGCTTGGAGAGGCACCAGGTGGGCCTGTTGTGGGTTCTCGTCGCCACCTTCCTTAGCAGGATCTTCAGTGTTTGCTTCCTGGCGTGGCGACGGGATCGGGGATTCGGTGATTAGAATCGGAGAGGTATGAGCAACCTCATCCCCGATTGGAACATCTCCTGCAGCGGAGGCGTTTGAAGGGGGACCCCCTCCAGCTGACACATATGGTGTAGAGGCGCTCGGGGGGTCCTCCAGGAAATTTGGCTCTTGGGCCTCAGCTGTAGGTGGCGCAGTGGCCAGTGGAACCGCTTGGACTGGTGAGGAAGGAGCCTGTGGTGTTGGCGATGTTGGAGGAGGAGCAGGCGTTGATGGTGGTGTTGAGGATGGAAAAGGGGGTGGAGCAGGTGGTGAAGAAGGTGCCACTCTCTTCCTCTTCGTAACGAGGCCATCCTCGGTGACCTCGTCATCCTCTTCTTCCTCCTCATGGATGACTTGAGGGGCTTTCCTTTTAGGTCTCTTAAGGACCAATTTTTTGCGTTGAGCGGGTTCCTTGGGTGGTGATCGCCCTTGGACAATGGCGACCTCCACCACCGAGTTGGGCACCGTTTGGGAACCGGTCGCCAACCCGTGGTTTCGGGCGAGCGCCTTTAGTTCGGCGAGCATGTTCCTGGGCAACATGTTGTCTGCAGGGGACGAAAATGCATGGGTTAACTCAAGGAAAACAGATACGTGCATAAGGTAATAAACAACAAAGCAGATGATATGTGCAGAAAAAGTAAAGCCAAAGTCTTGCGCATAACGCACAAGACGCCCAGAAACAGCTAAACAGAAGCAGTATTAAAGCAATAGTTCAAATGACCTAACCTATTTGAAATTCTAGCTGATCTTCGTAGAATTCGAAGCTGATCAAGGTGGTGGTAAGGAAAGTAATGTTGGCGTCCGCCACCTTCTTCCAGAAGAGACAGAGGTCTCTGTCCAATGCTCCCATGCTATCAGGACTTCTGGGCCTCCTGAAGCAGCTCTTGGACTCCTTTTTCCCCTTGTCCACCCAGTACAAGGGGAAGCCATCGAGAAGGGAGGTGTCCTTGTCGTTTGCACGTACTTGGACGAATTTCCCCTTCCAGTCTTTGTACGATTGCTGGAAGATGGTAAAAAATGGATCTCCCAGCAATCGCGTTCAAGCTGATCCACAGGCGGTCTCCTGGGTGCTTGGCTTCGAAAAGGAATAAGAACACGTCCACCGACGCGGGCAACCCCAGGTGGACGCACATTACTTGAAAAGCTCGAACAAACGCCTAGCTGTTGGGGTGGAGCTGGGCGGCAGCAATGTTGAGCTCGGTAAGAAGTTCCCTCTCGAATCGGGTGAAAGGGAACCTGAGCCTGACCTTCTTGAACAAAGTCGTGTAGACAAAGCAGAAGGGCCCGTCGGCGCTTACTTTGTCATCAGCACACACGGGCAGGTCGGCGGGGCAAGGCAGCACCATCATCTTTTCGTCGTGCTCCTTGTGAAACGATTGGTAGATCTCGTCCCCCTTAGTCAGCCGCAAGACTGCTCCCGCGGTGTTCACGGAGGATGTCTCTTTCAGAAGGGTTGAGTTAGCCCAGGGGTATAATGTTTTGAAGTCTGGCAGGGGAACGGGGGCTCCTCCAGCGTTAGGTGGAGTCGCCTGGGCCAGGACAGGTTGGGAAGACGCAGGCCTCTCAGCTTGCGAAGATGAAGCGCCACGAACTTGTGTTGAGTCGTGTGCTTGTGAAGGAAGGTTTCGTGCTGAAGGAGGAGGGTTCGGGGTAATCTTTGTGCGAGTCATGATAGCAGCTGCAAAGGAAGAAGAAAGGAAAAATGATCAGGGGGTTACAGAGGCTGACTCGATCATAGAAGGAAGGTGAAAAACGAACGAATGTAGGTTCGTTGCGACGATTGACAAAGCCCTAAGTTACGCAGAAGGAGAAATGGAAAAACAACCCACAGCGTATGCACCAAGCAGTTACAGGATGATGCAAATCGGTGAAAATGCAAGGAAAACCAGCAGATGAAGGAAAGTAGTTACCTTTCGATGATCAGGAAGACGATGGAGGAAGATGGTGATCTAGAGCGTTGAAGAGCGTTGAGAGTTTTCGCAGAAGGAAGTTAGAGCGTTTGCAAGCACGAAGAAAGTGATGGAACAGTGGAGCGAAATGGGTTTAAGGGTTTTCGAAATGGTTTTAGGAAGCGCAAACGGCAAATGAAGAGAGCCGTTGATGAAGCCACGCGTCAGACGATGAGTGAGGGGTTTGGTGGGGCGTCAGAGCAGCAGAAGGTACAACCGCTTGGAATTCTGCGTCAGTGCCACGTAGATCGGTGTTAACGAAGGCTCTTTCAGTCTTTTCGCTAGACAAGTCTTCGCTTAAGACTGGGGGGCTTGTGTACCGCCCTGGTGGTCGGGTGTGATGACGTGGCATCCTCCTACAGTATAGGCGTGTTGACAAGGCGCCAGGTTGGCAGAAGGGAAGGAAGTCGGGGGGCTCGTGTAGTCGCCAGTTGTTATATTGGCGTGTTCCGATTTCCAGCTTACCAGAATCGGCGATCGCCAGGTTAAAGATGAAGTCGCCAGATGTAGATTCAGGCAGCCTAGTCATTGGAGATCGCCAGAGCGAGCACATCGCCGAAGATGAAGGAGAAGCAGATTATGAAGGCGGCCGGCGAGACCACAGGGAAGGTGTATGAAGGCCCCTAACTCGCCAGTTCCAGTAGAGATCGCACTCCCAAGTTAGCTATGCACTGGGCAGTACCATGCATACGTAACTTAGCCAAAAATGAGAATAGAAGCAGCGCCAAGTCAGGAAGCCTCCAGATGATGGCACGTGTACAGTCGGATGCGAGCCACGTGTCCGAGTCTGTAACTGCCAGGAGAGAGAAAGTCACCAGGTATATAAGAGTTCTCAACAAACTTTCTGAGGTACGCACGTTCAGTTTATACACTTTACGCTTGCGAGTGATAGGGCTGACTGTAAGAGAGGATTTGCACGGTTCTTGTTCTTAGTATTTGGTGATACCGTCACTGACTTGAGCGTTGGAGTGCGATCGGCCGCAGCGGCGCCGTACTGTTTCCTTGCAGGTTCTTGAGGTAGATCCCGAAGAGGAACGGAGGTGAGAAGCGGTGCGCACGTCGATCCTTTGACGAGGCAGTTCCCAGCGTTCCGGTCAACAGGCAGGATCAGTTCCCTTCAACCCCACCTGTTGCTCCTATCTGTTTACCCAATTCCCATAATCTAATCGTTTCTAATGAGCCGTGTTTTAGCCAAAATAAGCGATTTCAATTATTAATAGCTATGTCAGAAACTGAATTGCTAATTTGAGATAAGACTGACCTTATTTGCTTGCGTTCTACCCGCTTACTGTTTTTGCTTGATTCTCCCACCTAGAAAACTCTTTTTTCCGTAGCATCCGCCTGCTTAAAGGGGTTCAGTCCGTTGACTTGCATTGTTTGGTTAATCTTTCCTTCTGCCATTTGTTGAATCCTATTCTTGCTTTGCTCTTCGCATCCTGTCTTCCTCTGCCCCTCGAACGGTAAGTATGTATCTCTTATCCTGCCCGATCTCAAAGCACTCTGATTTTGGCGCCGAAAATCGTTTTTTTCCGCCTCGACATAACCTATCTGTAGAAGTTTTCCGCCATTCTCCCCCATTGGTGTCGAGAGAAGAGAGTCTTCCACCCTCGAGATTGACAAAATTGGGTCCTCCTCTCTCCCCTTCGTAGCCCCCGACAAAGACGATGGTTGATGGGATAAAGGTCTTCCCTCTTTCTCTACCATTTTCGGCAAACACGACGAAAAACTCTTTCTTACCTTCGACGCCGCGGTGGAATTGGTTGATACTATAATGAAATTCTCCTTACGAAGCTTCTTATTGTGAACTGTGATCTCTTTGTGCCGTGGGTAACCAACTTGTTCAGATTCGCCTAAAGTTTGTGATATTTCAGTGACAATCTCCCTCCTGCTAGATCCCTTCCATAGCTTCTCTTCATCCATGCTAACCTTTGGGCCGTTTTTGTTAAAAAACACATTGTGGTTACAATCTCCACACCCCCCTTCCTTTGCCCGGTGAAAAATTTGGTCCATGTTGTTTTGACCTATTTTCGGAGGCCCAATCCCCATTGCCACGTCAGCCCTGTTTAGGACCGTTGGAAAATCAAACCCTAGTTTTTTCTTTCCCCTGAAAGTGCCGCAAATGGGTGCCGAAGTAGCTCCATCGGAATTTGCCAAAAAAGGCATCAAACTTTGTAACGGTGTTGTTGGTTCAGGTCTCTGATGAAGCTGTTCCGGCATGGACTGAGCGTGACCCATTTCCACCGTTGGTTCTTCGAAATCGCGATTCCCCGATTGTCCTGATGCAAGAGACACTAATGACTTCGCCTATGTTTTTCACCCCACTGACATTGGCAAAGTTTGTGTTCTGGGACAGTGCATTCTTCCTCCACCGATATCTGATACAAATTTTCATTAATTCTCATGTAGCCGGTTAACTTTGCCTCACATCCCATTGCTACTCTAATTTTGAATCTTGCATACTCAAGTTCTTCCAGTGCCAGCGTTGCATTATCAACCTCAATGAGAGTTCCCATTAAAGCTGCGATGTGTTTGAAGCAGTCAGTATTCCATAATTTCAGCGGTAGCCCCCTGTATCTCACCCACACCAATTTGTCCACCGCTACAAATTGTTCTTCCCATGGAATGATGGTGTCAAACATTTCTTCAAACCATACTTTATTTTCCTCTATCGCGTCAAGGATCTTTGTTTCGTTTTCCCCCATCAATAGCACATGGAACCCTCCCAAAAATTTAACCTTTATATGACTGAGACCTTCCAAAATAAAACATTCATTCAAACATGGTACTTTGCTTAAGTCCGAGACTCTTCCAATGTAGCACTTTTTTAGCCAATCCCTTGGAGTTTCTTCTGCTCTAAAATGAATAGCCTGCACCCTTGCCCTGTTCTGAGTTTGTTCGCTAATACTTTTACCAGTCTTAACAATGTTTGCATATGTTTCTTTCTCTTTGGCCCTCCATTCTTTTTTTGGCTCTCTCTTTGGTTCTGAAACTTTCTCTTTCAACTTCATGTTCCATTCCTTTCTTGTTTCTGCTGATCTATTGTATTTCGGTCTGTTAGCCTTCAGTTTCCATCTTCCAATCCAAATTGTGTTCAGTTGATTCTCTAGTTCCCTAACATTCTGTACTCCCTGAAATCTCACAAAACCAAACCTTTGCTTCTTAATGTTCAACCTTCTTGATATGAAAATATCACTTACCCTTCCCCATCTACGGAAGATCCTCCACAAATCTGATTCTTTGATGTCGAAGGGAAAGTTGGAGAAGAAGATCGGAGTCCCTCCTGAAGTGTAGTTAGAGCTCATGATTTCATAAATGTTTCTTATACTTTTGAGTATACTTACCTCAATCCAAACAATTACTTTCTTTACACTTTCCTTTCAAATCATCTTAAATTCATTTCTTTAAATACACTTTTTAATCCAAACAAAACATACATGATTTTGAAACTATAATACGAAAAACATAGAAGAAGAATCCCAAAAGACAAAAAATCAATGCAAACAAAAAAGCCCCAAACAGAAAAACAAGTCAACCATATAATTTATCATTTATTATTGAAATGCCTTGGTTTAGTCTTTAGAGAAAATATATAATTAAGAATTAAATCATAGCAGTGTGTATGAAAAAAGATTTATTAAAATCAAATTTTGATCGAGTCAAGACCCAATTATTTTAATTTTGTTTACTCGGCCCACTAAACTCAGTCTCAACAAAACGTAGTTTGAGGCAGATCCAATGCCCCTAGAGAGATCGGTTTTGGCAGATAATGAATGCATCAACGTTACGCACTAAAGTAACGAGAAATAGAAAATAATTTAAATACAAATGAATCGGTTAAGTTATATGATTTCTTGGCAGAAGTTCATCAAAAATAAATAATCAAAGATAATACTCTATATATCAACATCTCTAAAATAAAAGGAATATATTAACAATTTGTTATGTGGTTACTAATTCTAAAGGAGGATCTACGAGTGTTATAAAAGAGCTTTGAGATCCCGAACATAAGGTAAACATTATTTTATACCATACATACTACACTCATGTTTTTAATGCTCTTACTGACTTGATCATGAAAGTCTTGTCAACAAGTGAAACTCCTCTTATTGTGATCTTCAAGCATTTTAAAACTGCAGTCTTAAAAGGTTGACCTGAAATCCACCTTCAAGACTTAATCCAGATTTCTTGGCAAAAACAAATTTAATAAATAAATAACTAAATATATTTTTCGTTAATATACTTTCGAGTAAAATTAAATTTAGTTTATAATCCAAACTTTAGACCTTAATATTTGTAGAAAAGAACTATTAAAATAAATTTTTATTAATTTTTGTGTTAACTGAATTTCCAATATAAACTAAAATATTAATATTTTATATTAACTTATCGTTAATATGAATATCATAATATTATAATACTAAAAATTTAAAAATCAAACAAATTTCACATTAAAAATGATAAAATTAAAAAAAATAATGTACTTAGACATATTTAACCAAGAATAAATAATGTACTTATCTATAAAAGTTTGAACATGATATCCGAACTCTAAATGGAAAAGGAAAATGTGTAATGATAAAAGTTGAAATTAAAGAAGTAGTTGAAGCTCATGGATGGTGATGTGGGTCTGCAAATTTATTTTTGGATAGAAACGTGATGAAGACGGTAACAGGTTTGGTGTCGTAATAAAAGTCAAACATCACTTATCATTACTCATCTGCATGTGAGATTTCTCACATCCCATACACATGTACTATTTTTTTCTTAATTATGTTTCAACTATTATTTTTTCTACTATCTTTTTAATATTTTTACAATAGATGTAAATTTTCTATTTCTCATTTAATTTTATGAGTATTCACCTAATTTTTCATATTAGTTTGTATTTTTATTCTTTTTAATAATACTTTATGTGTATAATGAGAGAAGACAGTTGAAATTTGAAGTATTAATCTAATTGATATATCAGTTTTCATAATAATATCTAACCTAAAACCTTTAATTAAGAAAAATACAATTCAACCTATTTTTTTGTAATTTTTATATATTTCTTATTTATATAAAAAAAGTTAAAATAACATATACAATAATCGTTTCTATTTTTGAAAAAAAATTACTCAACGATAAACTCAGTAACCGATAATCGTGGTAACGCAACATATTCAATTCCCTTTAGTAACTTCAAATAAATTATATTTATAAATAAGTTAAATTTATTTTAATTAGTTAATAATAATGTTATATTTTTGTCAAATTATTTTAGTTTAAATTATATATGTGGATTTACAAGTAAACATAATCCCTTAGTCAAGTAAGTTAATATTTTTAATAGAAAAATGATGGTAGTAAGTAACATGGTAAATTTTATTATTGAATTTTGTTACGTCGGTTAGTAATTACGGATAATAGTATATTTATTGATAATTATCGATGGATTGGATATACGATAATACACTGTTTTTATAATTATTGAGAAATTTATCCATTGATAAAATACGTAGGAAAACTTATTTTTTATGCGTATTGATAGAACTTTTCGTCGTTAAATACCAACAAAAGTTGTTGTAAATAATTTTTTGTGCATTTATTTATTGGTAAATTCATAGATGACATTCTTCTTTTATACTTATTGATGGATATTGAGTTCGTCATTTGATAATTACTTACATGTGTTTCTTAATCAAATTTACAAAAGAAAAAAATCATCAATAATTTAGTCATTGATAATCAGTTAAAACTGATTGTTAGCTATTCTATATGCCTGCATAATTCAACCTACATATTACATTACCATAAACTTCAACATGCATAGTAAACAATTATAACAATTGTAGATCAAGTATATAAAAGGAATACATATTAATTATCAACCTAAAAGATTAAATACATATTAATTTGAAAATTAAAGTTTGAATTTGGAATATGGGAAATACACGATTCTAAAAACTAACATAAAACTAAAGTCATTCTAACATAAAGTTACATATAATCCTAACATATCAAAATTTTTCATTTCATCAAAAGTTTACATATTATTTCTAGTAATATGAATAATCAAGAGAGAATTGTGGTTGTTGTGGATTTTCTCTCCTTAATCATTTTGTTGTTTTTGTTGGTCTTGTTATTGTTGAGGTAAATTAGTTTTAATCTCCCCTTAAGATTAAAATCTCTCAAGAGAAAAACATTATTAAAAAAAGATAACAATTAAAGCTCACTATATATATGAAGAATTTACAAGATTTAACACACAATCCAAATCATTAGATGTTCTTATGTAGCATAAATAATCTGTACAAAACACACTTTCTTTTTCTCTCATACAAACTTGTATTTCTCTTTATATTCTTGTATATATCATTTTTATCTATTACATCTTCATCTTGTAGGTCTTTATATAACTTTTAGAAGATGACCATTTGAAGCTTGTGTATAGTACTTCATCATATAGTTGTTAAACGCTCCATAAGAAAACTTCTACACTAAACATTCCTTGCACGTCTTGAAGTTATGTTGCAATTTGGATTACTTTCTATCTTTGTATGAATGTGAATGTTGATACTTTTAATCCACTTAACACGTAATCTATTCGAATATGCATTGTTGCACCTTCTTCTTGTCATTAGACACTCTATGATGTGAGTTGATTTTAGAATTGAACATTTTATGAGTTGCACTTGTGTTTATGATTTTTGAATTAACAATTATGGTGATAAGCACAAAGAAGATTTTCATTGGACACGAACTTAACCAAGTGGTTAAGTAAGTGTGAAGGTGCACTTCTAGAGGGCAAAGAGAAAATACAAGTATGGTGATTATGATGATGAAGGTGCAAAAATAAAAGACATGAAAATAAGCATAAGATGATGAAGAAAGCCAAACATAAATGAGTAAAAGTAAGGAAGAATGGCGTAAGGAAAAGGAAAGAAAAACACAAAGGTGAAGAGATTAAGAGATGCTTATGGAAATATGAATCACGCCACTTGGAAGGGGAGGATACTCTAAGATAAGTGGTGAAGAGTCGCCACTTGAAGTGCACAAACACCCAAGATATGACCAAAAATTCTAGAGTACTTAGACTCACTAAACACTAATGCAAAGTTTCTTTTCTATTCAAAATTCAATGTGTGAAATACATGGGGCAAAACAATCTATTTATAGGAGAGAGTGTCTCGGAGAACAAGATAGAGACATATAGGTGTCATTTGTGAGAAGTCTTCTAGAAGGTAGGTCAAAGAAACCCTAAACCTAGAAGCACTTTTCATGAAAGGTGGGCTTGGCATAAGCCCAAATTACTAAGCACACTCGACTCTAGTTTATTCTTGTATTTGGAACCCCCAAAGTGAGCCCAATTTATTTACAAACATTTTTGTCTTGTAAGAAGACCAGAAGAACGAACATCTGATGCTCTGGTCTATGCTTAATTCTTCTTCTACTGAGGTCCTTCTGATATTTGGTGGGGCCTTGTCTTGTAAGCTGAGATGACTGATCAAAGTGTGAAATGCCTCTTGTGTCATTGTCATTTGCTTAGCTAATTGGGTTTTATCATGCCCCCCAAGTTGGAAAGAATTTGATCTCAAATTTTGAACTCCTGTAAATAACATAGTTAGTTTGTTCACAGTTAAAACATTGCGAGATGTGGGCTGTGAAGTAAACTTATGTTCATGAAGCTTTGGAAGTTCATATGGGTGAGTTCTATATACAAGCAACGTTTGGAAAGAATATTTGGGGATGAAATGAATTTTTGGTGAGAATCCTCTTAGAAGGTAGGAACCTTTAGAAAGTGTTTGAATATCATCCTTCAAATTCCTTATCAAAGATGTCAAGTATTTAGAATCATAAGGTAATGAAAAAGATAAGGAAGAAGAACACCTTAGAGGTGTAGTTTGTATTGTTGTATGAGTCAACATGATTGTTTTTGCAGTGTGAGGTGAGGTATTGATACCTGTTTCATCTTTTCTTTCTTTATCTTTTTTTATTTTATCTTTTTGTTTTATTTGTATTTTATCCTCATTAACATCTTTTGGAGAGAGAGGTTTTAACATAATCATGTGCCCTTGGAAGTTGAAAGAAATTTTGTTGGTATGACCATCATGTAAAACCTTTCTATCGTATTGCCAAGGCCTTCCCAAAAGCACATGTGTGGCTTCCATTGGCACAACATCACATAAAACTTCATCTTTATATTTTCCAATAGAGAAAGCTATGAGGACTTGTTTATTAACAATGATTTCTCCTTCTTCACTTAGCCATTAATTTCTAGGGATTTGTATGAGAGATGATGATTAATCCAAGTTTATCCTCTACTCTTGTACTTGCCACATTTGTGCAACTACCCCCATCTACAATTAATGAACATAATTTGTCATTAATAAGGCATCTTGTAAGAAAAATATTTTCCCTTTGACTTTCATCAAAAGGTTTTTGAGTTTGTCTCATCATGCGCCTTACTACTACAGATCACCTTCACAAGGTAACTCATAATCTTCCTCACTTTGGCTTCTTGAAGAGGTAGGGGAGCTAGATCTTGAGGATTGGGAACTATGTTCACTCACTACAACTTCCCCTTTTACCATCATTGTTCTTTTGCTTGGACAATTGGCAGTTATGTGCCCAAAACCTAAACGTTTAAAACATTTTCTACTTGAGGTTTTGGTGGATGACTTAGGGGTAGAGGTGGAAGGTTGGTCTTTAGAAATTGTATGATGAGAAGTGGTTTCTTTTGGAAAATTGGAAGGAAACGTTTTTGTAGAAATTTTGTTTTTATCCTTCCATGAAGATTTGTAGAAGCCATCATTATAAGTATTTTTGAAAGTTGTTTTCTTCAAAATTTGTGATTCCACCTTGATGGCTAGGTGAACCAACTTCTCTAAAGAAAAGTACTCATATAACTCTACAATATCTTGAATTTCTCTCCTTAAATCACTCACAAACCTAGTTATCTTTGACTCTTAACTGTCATGCATATTAATTTTAGTCAAAGTGATTTATAAGTCCTTAAAATATTCATCTACCGTTCTAGGTCCTTGATGAAGCTGTTGGAGCTTCAACAAGAGTTCCCTCCTATAATGAGGAGGAACAAACCGCGCACGCATGTATTCTTTCAAATCACACCAAGAGACCATGACTGGCCTCTTGTTCAAACCAATGTCCATTACAACTTGATGCCACCACTGCAAGGCATAGTCTAAAAACTCTAAGGAAGCTAACTTAACTTTTTGGTCCTCTTCGACCTCATACACATGAAAGATTTGTTCTACCTTAGCTTCCCATCCTAGATATACAGTTGGTTCACTTATCCCCATTAAAACTAGGTAATTTTACAAAAGGTAGGGTCTTCTTCGGTTGTTGATGATGGAGCCTAACTTCATAATTTTGCATTCTCCAATCTTCTTTTTCTTCTTCTTGACTTCCATAGTGCATGTAATGTATTGTATCTCTTATAGGCTCCCATCTTCTCTTGCAGTTTTGTCTCGCTTGTGTATCCTCTAGCCTTTGCATCCTTTCCATTAGTTGTCGCATTTCCTCTTCCTTGTGGGTGAAACTTCTCTTGGTATCCTCAAAATCCCCCAAAAGACGTGCCTTTTGAGGAGATTGCAGTTTGGAAGATTCCCCTGAAGATAAATGATGCATATTTATGCACAACAAAAATTAAACAATTAGTTTTTAACAACAAATAATGCACCCACTCACGTGTATCACTCAGATATTTAGTAAATGATGGAAAAATGGTAGAATCATTCAAGAAAGGTTTTCAAAAATGCCAAAGGGTCTAGTACACTTGGTAGCAACATTTCAAGTGAAAGAGTCAAAGCTCGTATCAGTTGCTCATGCAAAGAATCCCCAACAAAACTTTAAGATACTTTAAAGATAAGCAAACAAAGTTTAAAGAAACAAAGCTAAACCAAAATAGAAGTATGATGATGACAAAACTTAAACAAGACAAACAAGAAAAACATTTATGAAGACTCAAAGAACTTACTTTAACTTTTAACTATGAAGTTTTAATTTTCTTAGAAAGTGTAAAAGTAAGAAGGATAAAGTTCCACAAATGTGAAAACAATTTGCCACATAAAAAGAATCCTCTTGATACTTTAATCTTGAAAAATGAATTGCATTCAAATTGTTTTTGTATTTTTTTTATGGATTTAAAATGTCCACATTCTTGACATGCATATTTTTACTTCACTTTCAAATTTTCACAAATAGAATGAGATTCAATTCATATGATCACTTGAATTCTTTGTTTAGAACTAAATCAACTATCACTTAAACAAATTCTAATTGCTTTTAACTCTTCACAATTAAAGTTAAAATAAGTGGAATGAATATAAAGACTCCTAGAACACTAAGAACATAAGACTCAAGCAAGATAGGTAAGGAAAAAAAATGACACAAATAATTCAAAAGCAAAAGGAGGAATTGTAAATGACAAAAATTTAAAGGCAAAATTGGAAGGTGATTAAAGATAAAAGCGAAATTTAAATTGTTGGAAGATAAAGAAATAATTGAATTGTGATGGAATTTTAAAGCAGAAAATCAATTCAGAAAAGATAAGCACAATTAAAACCATGTTCTGAATACCACATGATGCGATTTGATTTTATAATTGCACATTTTATGAGTTGCACTTGTGTTTATGATTTTTGAATTAACAATTATGGTGATAAGCTCAAAGAAGATTCCCAAGTGGGTGCCATTTTAATTGTACCCCTTCTACTCTAAGATTAATTTTCTCATTCCTATACATCTCACATCGTGGACCCAATCAAACTACATGATTTGAAAAAAGACACAATCTAGCAAAAGTTTAATTTTTCATTGTTATCAATTTTTCATTTTCAATTTTTAAATTGAATTGATTCTTTTTTTCAACACCTCTAGTTTGATTCTTATATCATATTATCTTCGTATAAGGAGAATAGACAAATAAATAAAATCCTTTAATATTATATGTCTTTTACTTAATTGAAACCAAAATTCTTTATTATTTCACCACTAAATTTGCAAATAATCTCATTATATATTCTTACATAATTATAATCATACAATCATAATTACATTCATAAGACACACCAATTCATTGTAATGTAATTTTTCAACAATAGAAAGACAACTTAAACTAATTCATTAAAAATTATTATCATGCAATTGGATAATTACTACTAATGACTATAAAAAAATAACAATCATATCATGTGATTAAGTGTAAAGAGATTTAAACATTGTATATATCAATTTCGCCTCACAATATTCTTCAATAAGCACGCTAAAATGTAAAACAAAAAAAATCAAGTTCAATTGTGCATTAAAAATTATAGATGCTACACTAAAGTTCACACTCTTCAATAAGCACTCTTAAAATGTAAAAAAAAAAAAAATTAAGTTCAATTGTGCATTAAAAATTATAGATGCTACACTAAAGTTCACACTATAAATCTATCCAAGAGTAACCTTTAATTTTGTAAATTTCATAACTACTTTTTATAAAAATACTCATTCCAAATTCTATTTACTTCTTACATATTAATCTTCAAGGAAAAAGACTAATAAAGTTCAAAGATACATCCATAGTTTTAGTGAAGTTAACACTATAGATTTTCCTTAGTCATTGAATCAGGGACTGTACAGGCCAGACCTCGGTCATCGGTCTGAGAGAAAGACATCGAACATCGGTCATTAGTGGACTGATAACAATGGTGGGCCACGTAAGCTGGGTCCCACAGACTGTATGAGTTAACACCCAGATACCAGATAAAGACTTAAGCCACGAGAGTATCATGCATGGGGGGTGTATGGTACATACGGGTACATCATAAGCAAGTGTTCACTGGAGGCAGAACAGATGATGCCGCAAGCGTTGGTGCGTGAATAGGTACCTTAGTGGCTATGCCGTTAAGTCTTTGCACTCCAAAAAGGGGAAGTCCTATGCGCTAGATTACACTAAGATTGTGTGATAGCGGTGCAAGGACATTCTCTCAGGAACCCTAAGCCCACTAAGAGACGTGGGAGCATCGCAAAAGTAACCCTAGTTACAACCTATAAATAGGGTGGTAGGAACCCTAACAAGGTAGGCGTTTCTAAGAATGAAAGTGCTGATACATGTTACTGTTTCTCTAGCCCTTACTAACTTGAGTGTCGGAGTGCAAACGGCCGCTAGGGCACCCTTTTGTCTTAGCAGGGAAGCGTTCTTGAACCCAAGGAAGTTCGATTCACAGGAGGAGACATGTAGGCCAGAGACTGTCGTTTGAGTCAACCGACAATCGAGTCAACCGGCGAGAACAGGGACCACTTACACTCTTCTAAAATTCCTACATATCATTACTAGAAAATCATTAAATAGAGATAAAAAATAATTTGTTACTATATTAACTTAATTAGATACTATTTTATAAACTAAAAAACTTATAAGTATCTAAAGTAGTTTCTATTATTAATAAAAAGTTATACACTCATTTCTAAATTGATATTTAATTAACTACATAGATTTTAACTACAATTAATTTAGATTTTAAAGTTGGTAGCTAATTGATTCCAAATTAGAAACTAGTTGTTCTCTCTGGTTGACTCGCTTCGCCGGTTAACTCGAATGGCAGCCTTTGGCCCTCCTATCTCCGCCTGAGAATCGTACTTCCTTGGTTGAGGAATCTCTCACCTGTAGAGACAAAGGTCGCCCTAACGGCCATTTGCACTCCGACGCTCAAGTCAGTATTAGGATAAAGAAACACCAAGTGTATAAAGTAGTTTCAGTCTTAGAAACTGTGTACCTTGTTAGGGCTCTTAGCACCCTTTATATAGGTTGAAACTAGAGTTTACCTCTATGTTGTTACCCTTGTCTAGGGTTCCTTGGGGAATGTCCTTGCGCCGCTATCACACAATCTTAGCGTAATCTGGCACATAGAACTTCCCTTAACTAGAGTGCAACGACTAACAAAGTGGCCGCCTGGGTACCAACTTGTGCACCTAATCTCTGGCGCCATCTGTTCTGCGGGTGCTCTAAGTATTCACGTGCCAAGCATGCAACTTCCCTTGGAAACCCTAACCCTAATGGGCCTTAGCGCCTCCAAGGATTATTTACTTGTGCCACGCCTGTATACACTATATATACCACGTGCATGGATCCCTCGTGACTTAGGCTTCCCTCTTATTTGATGTTTAATTGATAACTTAGTATAATCCTGGGACCCACCTTACGTGGCCCAATATAACTGTTCAGACCGTCGACGTCCGATCTCTCACTCTTCTGGCGAGGTTTGATCTCGATCTCCAACATCGATGTTTATGGTACCGATGTCCGAAGACTGACCAACACCCTGATATGTGTATCTGGGACCCACCTTACGTGGCCCATCATTACTATCAGGCACCGGTGTGTGATGTCTGAGGTCAGTCACTAGAGTCGATGACCGAGGACTGGTCGGGACACAATTCCCCCAGTCTCGAGCTGTAACTTGTTTCAATGAAGAGACTAAGTGATCGCCCTAGGCAACCTACGTGGCACTGGGTAACAGGATGTGAACAGAACACCGAAGTGAAGTCTCACCATACTTTTTAGATCAACGTACACGTGGAAAGATCAACGACTATCACTTGTTGGCGCTTGCACTTCTTCGTATATTGTTCAAACCTTTAAACCCTTACGCTCTCTTCATTGTTTCATTACTTTCACTTAAGCAAATCATTTCTCAAGCATTTCTTCGAAACGGTCTCTCTTCTTCTTCCAAAACTCATACCTTCAAATCCTACTCGATCAAAGGTATGATTTTTACTCACGGTTTGCTCTTGCTTTATGATTCCGCTTCTCATAACATGCTTATAACTGTTCTGGGACTGTTTACGTTTTCCGCATTTTAGGGTTTCTCCGTTCTTCATTCTCGAGTCTCTGTTCTCTGGTTTTATCGAGTCGCGCCTTCGTCTTCTTCTAAAGTTTAATTTTTTCTTCTTTGTTCTAGCTCCCTTTACTAAGATGGCTCAACAAAACCCTTCTCCGACCTCTACTTCAAATTCTAACCCAACTCCAACTCCAACTCCACCCTCGACACCAAAACCTCCTCCTACTGCCCCTGATTACGAGTCCTTGTATCGTTGGGCACCCGATGCCCTTCTAAAGGAGACCTCCAACTTTACCTCCCTGGCAAGTATAGCCGCCTATAGGAAGAAACAAACTTGCCACAAGTCATGCGTCTTTGGCAAGATCCACGACAAGTGCGTGAGGATGGTGCCTTGTAGGGAAGGTGAACCGGTGTGTTCTGATGAGTCTTCAGACCCTAAGGGTCCCTTCTGCTTCGTCTACTCCACGATTTTCTGAAGACTCGAACTATGATTACCCTTCACCCCATTCGAGCAAGCCCTTCTCACTGAGGTTAATGTCGCCCCCGCTCAACTGCACCCTAACAACTAGACGTTCGTGAGGGCTTTCACGATCCTTTGCCACTGCCTTGGCCATACGCCATCAGTGGATGTGTTTCTTTACTTCTTCGAGGCAAAAAGCTTGGGTCAGAAACTGTGGGTCAGTTTCAATGGCGTCGCTGGGAGGGTGTTGCTGACACTCTTCCAGCAATCATACAAAGGATTCAAGAAGCACTTTTTCAAGGTGCGGTGAAACTGGAGGGACCCCACTCTCTTAGATGGGTTCCCTCTTTACTGGGTGGAGAAGCCCAACCTCCAGAAGCCTAGGTGCCTTAAGGACCTCCTTCCCTAGGAGCGGGAGGTGTGCAACCTCCTTTCTGGCCTCCAAGCTCCATTTAACACGGTGGAGCTACTCAAATTTGAGTTTAGCCCTAAGGCCCTTAAGGGTTATATTGGTACCTTTCTTATTCTTGCTTCACGTTTGCTTACAATTGCATGTTGTTTAATTTCTTACCCTTTGTTGTTTCTATGCAGACATGACCTTTAACGAGGATAAGAAGAAGAAGCTAGTTGCACTGCTTGCCAAACGCAGGGTTGCTGGTGCTGGTGCGGGTACGTCAAACCCTCCTCCCCCTGCCCCCTCTGCCCCCAACTCATCTATCCCAGCCCCTGATGGCGATAGGCTAAAAGGGGTGGTGGTGGCCGCTGGTACAGAAGATGAGGATACCTCATCGGGCCTCGACTTCAAGAGGCAAAGGGTGGGCGATGTCGAGGCGCCAGCTCATTCGACATTCGATGGCCACACGCCATCCTTCAAAGACAACCCTCTAAGCACCTCCTCCCCTCGTGACCTTATTGTGCATGAAGGCGGGGGGAGAGCGCTCCTGAATATCACCAGGCACCTCCCACTACTGAGATCCCTGCCATCCTCCAACGAGCCCTTAGACGCTTCCAAGACAAAGAGGTGGGAACCTCCTCCAAGACCAAGTGGCCCAAAGCCTTGGGGACTTCCTTATCGCGTCCAACCTCGCTCTGAGTAAGGCGCAAGACGCACAAGACTCGCAGGCTGAGACAACGAAGCTGAGGGAAGAGTTAACTCTCCAAGCCAAGGCCTTTTCCAAGTGCGAAACGACCATTTATCAGGAGCTGGCGAGCCTTCGCCAATCTAAGAAGGAGGTCAAAAGGCTTCTTTTTGAGAAGTCTCAAAAGGCCCTTCAACTTGAGGCGAAGATCTTACCTCTCTGCAATAAGGTGGTCAACCTGAAGGAGAAGGACGAGGATATGCAGGCAAAAATGGCCAAGCTGGAGGAGAGGGCCACCCAGCATGAGGTATAACTGGGCCAAGTGGAGGGGGAGCTCGTTGAGAAGGTCGAGCTCTTCAAGAAGACAGAAGAGGAACTCAACAATGACACTGCCGATGTTTATGGCTAGGGGTTCCAAGATGCCCTGGCTCAGTTTTCTTGTGTGCATCTTAAGGTGGATCTTTCCCCTTTCGCAGAGTCGAAGTGGGTCGTTGATGGGCAACTCGTGCCCAAAGAGTAGCCATCTTTGTAATTTAATCTTCTTGATGACTCGTACCTTGTACATATATATATGAACATCTGCCATTTCTTTAGCCTCTCTGTCTTGATCATTTAGCTGCTTTTACTTGCATTAACTTCGACTAACAGCGTCTTCGACATAGGTTCGCCTCTTAGGTAGCACGCTTAACTTCGTTTGCTTAAACTCTTGTGGTGACACGCGCGCAAACTCTTAACGAGCCTAATCTTTGTCGTTCGAGGATAAGGAAAACTCCTCCTGCTGTTTTTAATCTTCCTCTTGCAAGGTAAGGGAAAGGTCTCCCTGTTGACCTCGTCCCTGCCCTCTTCAGGTCGACAGGAATGCCTTGCTGGTAACACTGCTGAACCACAACGCTCTTGACCTTGACTTACAAACAAGGGAGAAGTGTATCCTTCCAATCTCGACCCTGCGTCATGAGGGTAAGGGTGAATTTAACTGGTGGACCATACTGTTCGACCCTAGAGTTGCCACACAAGAGGAAGGCTCACTCAGGAACCATACTGTTCTCAGTCTTGGCGTTTATAAACCCAGGTGAACGGTTCGTAACTGACCTCGTCCTCGCCCATGGGACAAGGGAGGATTTAACTGGAAAACCATATTGTTCGACCTTGGCGTTCTCACGTAAGAGGGAGGCTTACTTAGGAACCATACTATTCCCAATCTTGGTGTTTCTAACCCAAGTGAACGGTTCTTATCTGACCTCGTCCTCACTGTACGAAGTCAAGGGAGAGGTCCTTAATAAATTACTGCTACCTTGCTATATGAAGTCAAGGGACATGTCTTTAACGATTGAACCATAATATTCTCAGCCTTGGTGAACTCACGCAAGAGGGAGGCTCACTAAGGAACCATACTATTCCCGACCTTGGTGTATCAATCTAAAGGAGAGGTTCATTAACTATTGAACCATACTATTCTCAGCCTTGGTGAACTCACGCAAGAGGGAGGCTCATTGAGGAACCATACTATTCCCGACCTTGGTGTATCACTTCAAGGGAGAAGTTCATTAACTGCACTGCACAACATACTTCTTAACTGAATAACTGAAATTTTATTGGGTGACCTCGTTAAAAAACCCTTATAAGGGAAAAAGAGTGTCCCCTTAAACTGTATACAATGCAAAACAACTTAATTGAAATAAAACTTAAGGTTGGTTGCGTTCCAAGTACGAGCGATCGCCCCACCTTCTAACGTCTTGAGCCTGTATGCTCCATTCCCAAGGGCCTCTGTCATTTTGAAAGGACCGATCCACTTGGGGGACAACTTGTTTTCCAGCTGGTACAGGTGAGCCTTTCGCATCACCAGGTCGACGACTTAGAACTGCTGAGGTCTCAGCTTGGAGTTGTACTTGTACTCCACCCTCCTCTTCAAGGCTTTAACCTTAATCCTTGCTTCCTCCCTTACTTCGTCCAAGAGGTCCAGGTTCACCTTTCTCTCTTCGTTGGACTCTTTGACCACGAAGTTCTGGAAATGTGGCGAGTTCTCCTGGATTTCTACTGGAATCATTGTGTCTGAACCGTACACCAAGCTAAAGGGTGTTTCTCTGGTTGTGGACTGGGGAGTAGTGTGGTAAGCCCACACAATTCTAGGAACTTCTTTTGTCCAGGTCCCTTTGGCTTTATCTAGCCTTCTCTTTAGACCTCTGAGCAGAACTCGGTTGGCAGACTCAACCTGCCCGTTCGTCTAGGGGTGTTCAACCGATGCGATCACCTGCTTTACTCCCATCTCTATACATAACTTGCCCAATTGCTGGCTTGCAAACTGGGTACCATTTTTCGACACCAAACTCTTTGGGATTCCAAAGCGACACACTATGTTTTTCCACACAAAGTGCAGGATTTTGTGGGCTGTAATCTGTGCTACTGGCTCAGCCTCTATCCACTTTGTGAAGTATTCTATGGCAACCACGAGGTACTTCATCTGCCGTACTGCTAAAGGGAAAGGTCCCAGAATGTCAATCCCCCAGGTATGAAATGACCATGGGTTGTAGATGGACCTAAGCTCTTCCGGAGGCCCCCTGGGCCAGCCGGCATGTTGCTAGCACTGCTTGCACCGCTGTGCATACCTCGTGCAATGTTCCCTCATGGTTGGCCAGTAATATCTTGCACGAATGGCCTTCGACGAGAGAGATCGACCGCCGATGTGGCTACCACATATCCCCTCATGTAATTCTGCCATAATGCACGTGCACTGCTCACCACTTACACATACCAGGATAGGGTGGGTGAACCCATGCCTGAACAACTTTCCATCGATCAAGGTGTACTTGCTCGAATTTTTCTTTATTTTTCTAGCCTCTGCAGACTCTAGCGAGAGTATCCCCTTGGGCAAATAGCGTTGGTAGGGTGTCATCCAAGTTTCTCCTGTTTCAACTTGGTAAACCTGCAATGACCTTTCCCCAACTACTGGGTATACACTTATTCTGGGCGTTTTCAACGTCTCCCGCGTTAGCGACTGATGACTCCTCGTCACCCCTTCCGAAGTGCTGATCTGCTGGACTTCTGCCATATTATATGTGGTAGTTCGAGGTGTCCTTAGGGTCTCCTGAATAACGGTCCTCTGTTTGCTCCACTTGCCCGAACTGGAGAGCTTTGCAAGCAAGTATGCTCAGGCATTCTGTTCTCTAGGCACGTTGACTAACTCGAACACCTAAAACGTCTCCTTCAGAACCTGAACGTACTTTAGGTATGCGACCATCTGAGGGTCTTTAGCTTGGTATTCCCTCGTGACCTGACCTGTGACTAAGAAGGAGTCACTCTTCGCCAACAAACCTTTCGCACCTCTCTCCTTAGCCAGCAACATTCCAACGATTAGGGCCTCATACTCTGTCTGGTTGTTACTGGCCTTGAAAGCGAAGCGCAGGGCCTGCTCAATTAGCAACCCATTTGGCCCTTCCAAGATGACACCAGCCCCACTACCTTGTTGGTTGGAGGAACCATCTACAGAGAGTACCCATCTGAAACCTGCTCCTTCTTGGTGTGTGGCTGCCGAGGAGAGCTTTATTACGAAGTCAGCGTAGTCCTGGCCTTTAATGGGGCCTCTGGGCTCATACTGCACATCAAACACTGATAACTCTACCGCCCATCGCACCATCCTGCCTGCCACATCTGGCTTCTGAAAGACCTTGCAAATTGGAAGGTCTGTCATCACTATTACGGTAAAGCTCTGGAAGTAGTGGCGAAGTCTTCGCGCTAAGAACACTACTGCCAGAGCTGCTTTCTCTATGGCTTGGTATCTGACCTCTGGCCCTTGCAAAACTTTGTTAACAAAGTAGATCGACTTCTGTACCTGGTCTTGCTCTTGCAGCAGAACCAAACTTATCGCCTTTTCTGTAACCGCGAAGTAAAACGAAGTGGAATACCTAGTTCTGGCTTGCACAACACTGGTGGACTTGCCAGGTACTCCTTCAGCTTTACGAACGCCTCTTCGCACTCTCTGGTCCATACAAACCTAATGTTTCTCTTCAAGCACTGGAAATAAGGATGACCCTTATCTCCTCCTGCTGATATGAATCTGGACAGAGCGGTCATGCGCCTTGTCAACTACTGCACCTCCTTAACTGAGATCGTGCTCCTCATTGCTATTATCGTAACACACTTCTCAGGATTCGCCTCTATCCCACGTTCAGTGAGTAGGAATCCCAAGAACTTACCTGCCTCTACCCTGAACACACACTTCTCCGGGTTCAGCTTCAGCCTGTACTTTACTATCGTGGTGAATAGCTCTTCCAGGTCTGCTACATGCTGCTCTCTCTACTGGGAGGTGACCACCATGTCATCTACATATGCTTGGACATTTCGCCCTAACATGGGTGCTAACACTCTGTCCATCAGCCTTTGGTATGTCGCCCCTGTATTCTTAAGCCCAAAGGGCATCACCTTATAACAACAACAAGAGAGCTCTGTCATGAATGCTATCTTACCCTCGTCCCTGAGGTGCATCATGATCTGGTTGTAACCAGAAAAGGCATCAAAGAAGCTGAGCAGTCTGCAACTGGACGCAATGTCCACCAAAGCATCAATGCTAGGCAGCGGGTAGGAGTCTTTCGGGCAGGCCATGTTGAGGTCTGTGAAGTCTACGCACATCCTCCATTTCCCACTAACCTTCTTCACTAGCACCACATTCGCCAACCACTCAGGGTACTAAATCTCCCTGATGTGGCCAACTTTCAACAGTTTCTCTGTCTCTTCTCTGACGACTTGACGCCTCTCCTCGTTGAATTTTCGTCTTCTTTGGCGAACAGGTCGGACCTGGGGGTCCATGGTGAGACGATGACACAAGAAATCGGGGTCTAGGCCAGGCATGTCTGAGGAAGACCAGACAAATGTGTCGAGGTGCCGTGCTATGAGTTTAGCGACTTGGTCCTGAGTCTCTTGGCCCAAAGACTTGCCATGCTTGAACATTTTCCCACCGATCTTCCTCTCTAACACGTCTTCAGCAAGCTCGAGCCGTCTCTCCCGGGCAATTTCTGCGCGGGTGACCCCTTCTTTCCTTGGAGGCTGAGTGGTAGTGACAAACACACCTCTCTTTGTCTTGAGGCTATTCTCGTAACACTTCTTAGCCTCTTTCTGGTCAGACTTGATGGTGATCATCGTACCCTCGAGGGAAGGCAACTTCATCTTCATATGCCTTGTAGAGGTAATCGCTCCAATCCTGTTCAAGGCAGGTCTACCCAACAATATATTGTAGGCTGATGGAGCGTTAACAACGAGATACCTGATGTTGGCAGTGCGCGAGGTTGTGCCATATGTGAAGGTTTTCCTCAGCTCTATATGTCCACACACTTCTACCTGATCTCCAGCAAAATCATACAAGCATCCGGTATAAGGTCTCAACTGGTCTAGAGACAACTGCAACTTGTTGAAGGTTTGAACTTCCTTGGTCTACGAGGACGTGATGCACCCTTCTCCTTGCTGTAACTACTGAAATCACCACCGGGTCATTGTCATGTGGTATGACATCCTGGCGATCGGCCTTGGTGAATTCGAGGTCGACATCGGGAGTCTGATCTGCCTCCTGTACCTCTACTGCCATCACCTCTCGTGCGTACTTCTTTCGCTGGGAGGCGGTGCATCCTCCTCCTGAAAATCCTCCAGAGATGGTGTTGATTTCACCATGAATGGGCACCTCGTGCCCTTGATCTGCCCCTCCGATTACCAACGCCTGATCGTCCTGCGGCTCCTGGAGGTAGTCCTTCAAGAAGCCGCTTTTCACTAACTTATCCAGTTGGTGCGCCAGGGCCAAGCAATTGCGTATGTGGTGGCCATATGCTTGGTGGAGTTCACACCAAGCGTTCTTGCTGGGCCCCATCTTTCTGTCTGTCTTGGGGGCATCTTCGGAATAGCGATTAGCTCCTTGAGCTCTACACGAAAATTATGCTTTGGGGGCGAGTCCCTGTTTGAGGCCTCTCATAGGGCTGGTGCTTTCCCGCTCCCTTATTCTCTGTGGTTGCCTCGTGCACCTTCATGGGCAGAGGTCGATCTGCTGCTCGAGGTCGGACTAGATCGACGAGACCACGTTTCGCTGTGACTCGATCGTCCGCAGTGATGTGCCTAAAGCCCAACGCCTGATCTCGTTGAACGTCTTTGGGTAGAACCTTAGCAGTGATTCACTGAAAGGTCCTGACAACATTCCCTTGATGAAGGCGTGCACTGTCATGGCCTCATCTGTGGGCTTCAACCTCACTACCTGGACTCCAAACCTGTTCAAGAACTCCTTTAAGGACTCTCCCTAGTATTGTTTAATGCCAAAGACATCATAAGAGATTCGAGTGGGGGCCCTGTTAACGAGGTACTGTTCTCTGGACAACGTTGCGAACTGGTCAAAAGTAGTGATGTGTCCGTTAGGGAGACTGACGAACCACTCCAACGCCGCGCCTGCCAATGTGCTCATAAGAAGCTTGCAATACACAACATCAGACCCTCCTATGAGGATCATCTGAGTGTGGAACGCCGTGAGATGAGCCTCTGGTCCTCTACACCTGTGAAGGTGACCTTCGGGCCTAGAGATGTGGTTGGCAACGCAGTATCCATAATCTTTTGTGACAACGGCATGGGGCGTGCCCTAAGTGGTATGGGTGGGGCACGCTCGTCCACCGCGCGGTCCCCTGCTCGTTGCAATCTCTGCGCAGTTCCTCATTGGTTCTGCGTAGTTCTTCATTGTCTGCACGTGATGCGGCAATTTGAACCCTAACACAGTGTTTGTTTCCGGGTGCCAGCAATGAGGAGGGAGGGGCGAGCGGGTATGATTTACGTTTGGATCGGTTTATTTGAAGGCGCGGGCGAAGATGGGTGAGCGGAGATGGCATTTTTTCTCCTCCTCACAAAAGTGAGGAGATTTGAGATGATTACAGCTGGCAAAGACCATTGACATAGCATTTTACTTTTCTATCCTTTGTGCACATGTGAATGAATTTACTGTGGTGCAGTTCTGAGCCAATGAGTTTTCTTTTCATTAGACTCTCCAGTGCTACTTGCAGAAGAATCTTGACCATAACAAAACGGTAGACCCGTGAATCTGAAACTAAAGCTGTGTTTGCTATAAATGAGATGAGGGATGAGGTTTGATTGTTGTGTTGTGCCCAGAACAAGAAAACGAAAGAGAATTGGTTTGAGGAAGGTAAAACTCACTGTTTTGGCGCACTGGTTTCTCTCCATCCTTTTCCAAAATCGATTTTCGTATCACTGTAAAAGCTGTAGAATCGATTTTCTTATCTCTTACATGCTATAGAATTGATTTTCCAATGTTTGTGTATGCTATAGAATCGATTTTCCATATTGTTGGATGGTGCAAAATCGATTTTAAATTTTTCCAAAAGATGCAGAATCGATTCTCTATATAGAAGTGATTTGGGAGAATCGATTTTGTGGTTTTTGAAGGTAGAAAGAGAATCGATTCTCCCTTGTGTGAGAAAAATGTTGGATTCTTTTATGTATTTTTTTTTTATTTTTCCACATTCTCTTCATCACATTGCTTCTTCTTCTTTCCAGTGCATCTTCTTACCAGTATATCTTCTTTGCAGTGCTTCTTCTTGTGCTCTTCACCTTCCAGTAAGTTTTTATTTATTTTTTCTAAATATATTTACAGCTTAGTCTATGATGTGCTGTTACTTTTTTAATTTTTAAAAATATATTCACATTTATTTTGTATATATCTACTGTTATTATTTTTAATAAATATATTTATATTCTGTTATGTGTTTATTGTTTAGTTTATTTTGTCGTTTACAGTTTTTGTTTGCAGATTTTTATGAATGTAGTTATTTTTCATTATTATGTGGTTATGTTTTTTATTTTTCTGAATGTATTTATTTTTCTTTATTATTATTATGTGTTTGTTGATTTTACAGTTTTTATTATTATGTTTAATGTGTAGTTTTTTATTTTATGATTTTACTGTGTTTTTTAATATTATTAGGTGTTTAATTTTTTAATTTTTTTTATTATTACGTCTTTTTATGTTATGTGTTTTTTTAGGTGTTTATTATTTTTAATTTTAATAATTGTTGTTTACAGTTTTTTTTTAGGTATTTACTGTTTTGTTTATTTTTTATGTATTTATCATTTTTAATTTTTATAAATGTATTTAAAATTTTGTATGTGTTTATTGTTTTTAAATTTTAAAAATTTATTTATATTTTCTTCTTCTTATTTTTTTTACTTTTTTTATATTTTTTATTATTTTCTGTTTACTGTTTAGTTTTTTTTTATTGTTTTTAATTATATATATATATATATATATAAATTTATTATGTCTTTATTGTTTTTATTTTTTTTATTAACAAGATACTGTTTAATTTTTTTTATATGTTTACTGTTTTTAATCTTAATAATTGAATTTGCATATTTTTAGATTTTTACTCTGTTGTTTATTTTTTTATGTATGTACTGTTTTCAACTTTTATAAATATATTTAGACTTTTATTTGTTTTTTTATTATGTGTTTACTGTTTTTAATATTTATAAATTTATTTACATTTTTTTATTATGTGTTTACAATTTTATTTATTTTTATAAATGTATTTATATTCTTTTTATATTATGTGTTTACTGCTTTTATATTTTTTATTATTTGTTTAATGTTTTTATATTTTTTATTATTATGTCTTTACTGTTTAATTTTTTACTTTATGTATTTACTGTTTTTAATTTTTACAATTATATTTATATTTTTTTTGTTATTATGTGTTTGTTGGGTTTACTTTTTTATATTTTTTATTATTATATGTTTACTTTTTACATTTTTTATTATTATGTGTTTACTTCTTTTTATTATTGGTAGTGATATGAGTTGTGTATAGATTTAATTATAAGAATTAAAGTACATCTTATCTCTATTAGTATTCTTCACCTAACCCTATCATAATCTTAATCCTAATCCTAATGCTATTATAGTAACTCTAACTTAAAGTGGTTAGAGTTATTTGTAACATAAACTATTTCACATGTATCCATAAACTATTTTATGGTTGTCAATGACAAGGTCAAGATTACATGGATAACGAGAATAATTGAAAACCACTTTGGGATGACGAAGACATGCAAGAATTTGAGGATACAATTGCAATTTATAATGATCTTACTCGTGTGAACATGAATCTAATTTAAAAAATACAAGAACGATTGAAAAGAAATACTGAACTTACATCAGTGATGATCCTTTGCATCATTGCTTTTGGTTTGAATTTGTTGCGTATGTTAAGTGATACAACGAACTCTATTACTGAGTTTGAACCAAGAAAAGAGCGTCGTAGACAAGAATTGATGGAGTATTTGGTGCACACCGAACGTTCTCGTGACATTATTCGCATGGGACCAAAAGCTTTCATTCAATTATGTGAACGGATTAGGGCAACCGAAGTTGTAAAGGATGCATATCGTTCAACAGTTGAAGAACAAGTTGCTAAATTTCTTCATATTATTGGACATAACGTCAAGAATCGAAGTGTTTCATTTTTTTTTCATCGGTCTGGAGAAACAGTTTCTCGTCACTTTCACAACGTATTAAATGCAATTTTGATGTTGGAAGGACAATTCATAAAGCAAACAGATGGTATTGATGTCCAACCCCAAATCTTACACAACAATCGATTTTTCCCTTACTTTAAGGTTTGTTTATTACAAATTTCCTTTACAATTCTCATAATGTCTTTTGTATTTGTATTTGTTTAGACCTGAAATTTTGGTTACCATTAGGATTGTTTAGGGGCCATTGATGGCACTCATGTACGTGTGAAGGTCTCACGTGCTGATGCGGCTCGTTTTCGAGGAAGAAAAGATTGACCAACTCAAAACGTATTCGCAGCTTGTGATTTGGATATGAAATTCACGTATGTTCTAGCTGGGTGGGAAGGAACAGCCTCAGATTCGAGGATATTGAAGGAGGCTTTCATAGGAGAGGATCCTTTGGTTATTCCAGAAGGCAAGTTTAAGGTGTTTGAAAATTCATAACAATAGATACAAAAGTGATAATATACATAACTAATGGATGTTTCCTTGGAATGTTTGTAGGAAAATACTATCTTGGCGATGCAGGTTTTATGTTAAAACCACAAATATTAACACCTTATCGTGGGGTTAGATACCACTTGAAAGAGTATTCTCGAAGAGGACCACAACATTCAAGAGAATTGTTTAATCATCGTCATTCGTCGCTTAGAAATGTAATTGAAAGGACATTTGGTGTCATGAAAAAACGTTTTCCAATTATAGCTAGTGGGACCGAGCCACATTACGATTTGCATACCATGACAAATATTATTTTAGCTTGTTGTATTTTGCATAACTTTCTTCGCGGAGTGGACAATGATGACTCTTTAATAGAAGAAGTGGATCGTGAATTGTTGCAACAAGATATACAAGTTTCAACTTCTCAAGTCCGTGACGATGATCATAGACTAGGTTCACACATTAGGGACACTATAACAAATGAAATGTGGCAAGATTATGTAAACAATTGATACTGTACTAAATGTTGTTTTATATTATGCTTACTCTATTTGGTCCTAACTTTCATAATGCTTGTTTAGATGGATCGTAGTAAAAGTGTTCAGCTAAGTTCATCCAAGGGGTTCACACAAACAACAAAGTGGACCACGGATATGGATTTTATCCTGCTTAATGCCATGGTGGACGAGGCACGACGAGGGTCGAGAATCGATGGCAGTTGGACGACTCAGGGATATAATAACATTGTACTTGCATTACACGAGGTCGGACTCCCTGCCATTACGAAAAATAATGTAAAGAACCGACAAAAATGTTTGAAGGACAAGTGGCGGGAGGTCCACGACCTATTTAGTGGTTTTGGTTGGAACCAAGCCACAAAATGTTTTGAGGCCGAGGACGAAGTTTGGGAAAACTTGATTCAGGTAAAGTAATTAAAGATGACAATATCCCATAATTTGTTATTATAATAACACTCAACTTTTTGTAGGCGAAACCATCTGCTGATAAGTGGCGTGCCAAATCCATTCGGCACTACAATCTTATGGAAGAGTTGTGGTCAAACGACAGGGCCACTGGAAGTGGTCAAAGGACAACCCGATTGGCATCTAGGCAGGTGCTCACGGAAAATTTAAGTGTGGACCTAGGCGATCATAACATGGACTACATACCTGAGCCGCCAGAGTTTAATGTTGCAGACCACGAAGTTCCATGCTCACCTGTAGCGCATGTTCAATTAACAGACAGTCCAAGTAATACTCCATCTGCGCCCTCTCAACCATCCGGTGGGACATCGTCATCTAGGGGATCAAAGAGAAAAGGCCTCATGGTGGATGTAATTGAGAATCAATTCAATATGTTGAATACGAACCTGCAAAATTGTGTCGCTTCCATGAACCGTGGTAACGATGTCGTTGATGAGGTATTAGCCATTGCTCGTGTACAAGCCACTTCATCACAAGAAATCGCTGCGAAAATCAAACGACGGAATGACTATTATGGTGAACACGTACAAAATGATCGTCGTAAGAGTTCATATCAATATTCGCCTTCAGATATTTGGTCCATGCTAATTGATCTAAATATTCAAGATGAAGCAGTCATGGACCAATGCTATGACTTTCTCTGTGAAAATCCAGCTATTGCAATGCGAGTATTTGGTATGCCGAAAGAGCGAAGAATGGCAAAATTGTTTAACATCATGACTCAGCGTCAACAAATTATGTTTAATTATATTTTTATGTTCTTCAATTTGTAATTTAATCAATCTACTTTTAATTTAAGACAAACATTGTACTTCTTATATTATTATTGTTGAACTGTTTTTCATTTGAAATTTATGTGTGAGGATATTTTCTAATATACTATTATTTTGTCATTGTTTCGTAACATTTTCATCATAGGTTTGAATTTCTTTATCGATGGCATCTTCATCTACGAAGAGGCAAAAAATGCCCAAGGGTAAGGGTAAAAGCGGAAGAAATGATGATGAAGTTCCTATGATCCCATTACCAAGGAGGGAGGGTGTTTTAGATTATTCCCGGTATTTCCAAACAAAACGTCAGATGGTTGCATTTGAGGAAAATTTTCATGGAAGACCAGTCATACCTCCAAAAGTCTTAGATTTCCCATTTTTTGCCACATCTGGTTTCAGTTTCAAGAATATTTGAACTTCCAAGGATTGCAAAACTTTCTTAGTATAAGACTACCATATTATGAGGATATGGTTAGGGTTTTTTATTCAAATCTCCATCTAACGACACAGGGTTATCTTGCTACTCAGATTGGCACCCACAAGATTATAATTAGACATAGGGATTGGATGAACGTGGGGAATCTGAAATATGATGGTCTCTTATTAACCCCTGGTACCATCCCTGAGGACATACATTTTGATCGTCAACAAGCCCTATTAACCATGACAAGAGAAGAGGTGCACGACCAAAATATAAAAAACGTAGGTAGTTTAACTATGAATGATAGACTACTTCATTACACATGGGTGCACATGTTGTGTCCTCGGGGGAGCAACTTCTCGCAGTTGGTTCATGAAGATGTTTTCATGTTATGGTGCCTAAAAAGTAATGTGATGATTAATTGGCCTCATTATATAATGCAACATATGATAAAATGTCGTGACAATGATATGCCTCTTCCATATGGTTGTTTAATCACACACCTCATGTTGCTATATGCCATGAACTTGATGGGAGAGTCATCAATCACGTTAGGGTGGAATAACTTCTTCGGGGAAAAAACCATGAAGAAAATGAATATCTTTGAGGTCAATGGTGTGTGGCAACTTGGAAGGCCTGACGATGAACATGAACAAGAACACGAAGACATTCCACTGCCTCATGTTGCAGGCGATCATCCTCAACCCGAGATCCCCCATGATTCGGCAATGTTAACACAAATTTGGGGGGGAATTCAAAATATGCAGGAAAATATCAACACTATCCACACACGTTTGGACCGAATCGAAGATACACTTCACGAGCTTAAACTCAATAAAGAACATTAATTGTATTTTTATTGTGTTATTATTATTTTTTATGTTGAACTTATTTTGATTGTCAGTTAAATTTAATGTGTTATTGGACATTATTATGTTTGTAATTTTTTAAAATTTTCATGACACATCATTTAGGATTCTAATTTAATGACTTCATTTATTTATTTTAATCACCGACTATTTCATGTTAATCTAATGTTTATTAATGATAAGAGAAAGTTGTTATTTTTTTTTTATTGGATACAAATTGAGAGAAAAAAATATACATAAAAAATAAAATATAATTTTTTTCATGTTGGTAGTTAATATTTCATAATATTTATGAAAATATGTGAATTTTATCATGTTACTATGTTTAAATTGTACATTATTTTTAAAATATATAATTATTCAAAATATTAACAGTATTATTTATTTTAGTACTATTATAATTAATAATATAATTATATACATACAATATACAAATTTAAATATTACATAAATTTATTTAATAATTTCAAATATTTTTAATTATACTATTAATAACAACATATAATTATAAATAATAAAAATAATAAAATAAAATGATAATATCAACAAAATATATATAATTATATAAAATAACAAATGTATATAACAATAAAAATTACTTTCATAAATTTTAATATATTTAATAAATTTATTTGAATTTAACACAAAATTATCTTTTATTAAAAAAATAAGAATAATTATAAATATTATATATTGCAAAAAAACAATTAACTCAAACTTACAAAAAAAAATATCATAATTCATTATTAAAATATTTTTTAATGACAAGAATAAATTTGTAAATTTACATTTTACACCTAACTATCACATCACTCACAAACTTCAATAAACCATCCTCACAAATCCACTCTATCATCCCTTAATCCAAACAACCTCACACATCCTCTCTAATCCTCTCTAATCCACTCCCTCCCCTCCCCACAAATCCCCACCTCAATCCAAACAAACCCTAGATGTTGCCACCGCTTCTTGGATGGTGCGCATGGTCTCCATGAGTTGCTGCGTGGTAACGTTGTCCACTCCAGCAAGCGGAGCACCTGGGGACGCAGCAGATCCTTGCCTCGTACTCCTCATATCGTTGGTGAAAACTCTTAACACGATTGCGAGTGGGACCTTGTTTTATCAGACCCCACGGTGGACGCCAAATGTTCTCACCAGTTGACTTGCTTCGCCGGTTGACTCGAGCAGCAGCCTTTGGCCCTTCTATATCTGCCTGAGAATCGTACTTCCTTGGTTCAGAAATCTCTCAACTGCAAAGACAAAGGGCGCCCTGACGGTCGTTTGCACTTCGACGCTCAAGTCAGTATTATGGCAAAGAGACACTAAGTGTATAAAGTAGTTTTAGTCTTAGAAACTATGTACCTTGCTAGGGCTCTTAGCACCCTTTATATAGGTTGAAACTATGCTTTACCTCTGTGTTGTTACCCTTGTCTAGGGTTCCTTGGGGAACGTCCTTGCGCTGCTATCACACAATCTTAGCGTAATCTGGCACATAGGACTTCCTTTAACTAGAGTGCAACGACTAACAAAGTGGCCGCTTGGTTACCAACTTGTGCACCTAATCTCTGGCGCCATCTGTTCTGCGGGTGCCCTAAGTATTCACGTGCCATGCATGCAACTTCCCTTGGAAACTGATCTGGTCGGTCATCGGTAGTCGGTGACGTTAGCAACAGATAGCCACGTGGACCGTTCCTAGTGGGACATGTGGGCCAGGGAAGCAGATGTGTCTTTGAGAAAGTCACCCAGGGAATGATTGGTGGTCAGGGGGTGATCGGTGGTCCTAGAGGATGCGCGATCAGCGCCTATATAAGCGCCATGAGGCAGAAGGCGTGGCGCTATGATGCACCGATCGGTCGTCTGGGGTGAGCGATAGTTATCGGGTCTTCGTGTTACGCGCAGTTAAGCTGGAGACAAGGGGTGATTTCCAGCGAGAGCGTCGTATACGAGCCTTGTGTGGCAGAGTATCAGAGAAAGGAGAAGTTATGTGCTTTGCAGTGTTGTGCATGAGGATGGTCTAAGAGAGCTAGTAGCCAGTCGGTGATTGGTGCTCTCCTAGCCCATGACGTGCATGGTGCAAAGCAGAGGTGATCGTTCACACAGTAGGTGATGCCTAGTGCGTGCGCTTAGCCAAGCCACACTTGGTATTCACGCTGAGGTTGCACGAGACACCTAGTGAAGGAAACGCGCTAAGTTACTTCATAGACGAATAACTTAGGCGCGCAACAGAGTATATAAAGGCATTCTGCGCTCATGCAGAGGGAGGTAAGATTCATTCTTGCAAGTTACTAGTTTACACACACAGAGAGAGAGAATCACAGAGAGCACACGAGTCTCGCTGAGATTCATAGTTCTTAGTTCTTTGGTGGTTTCGCAAGGCTGACTTGAGCGTCAGAGTGCAATCGGCCGCTAGAGGTGCCGTTTGTTGTGTTTCGCAGGTTCCCTTGGAGTTCTTGTGGAGTGCTTGGAGCGTTCTTGCAGAAGACAGAGCTTGACGTGGCGAATCCTTCGACGTTCGAATCACCCGCGAGATCAGAAACCCTAACCCTAATGGGCCTTAGCGCCTCTAAGGATTATTTACTCGTGTCGCACCTGTATACGCTATACACACCACGTGCATGGATCCCTCGTGACTTAGGCTTCCCTCTTATCTGATGTTTAACTAATAACTTAGTATAATCTTGGGACCCACCTTACGTGGCCCAATATAACTGTTCAGATCGTCGATGTCCGATCACTCCTTCTTCTGACGAGGTCTGATCTTGATCTCCAACGTCGATGTTTATGGTACCGATGTCCGAAGACTGACTAACACCCTGATATGTGTATCTGGGACCCACCTTACGTGGACCATCATTACTATCAAGCACCGGTGTGAGATGTCTGAGGTCAGTCACTGGAGTCGATGACCGAGGACTAGTCGGGACACTAGTTTACAAATTTTGATTAATAATAGAAGTTACTTTAGATACCAATAACTTTTTTAATCTCTAAAATAATATTTAGTTTATTAGTTGATATAGTAAGTAATTATTTTTTGTCTCTAAAAGTAGTTTTACTTAATGATTTTCTTGTAGTGAATTATGTAAAAATGGTTTTCTTCTCAATTGTTTTTCTTACTTAAGTGGGATCCAAATTCAATCAACATTGATATTTTAGATTATGATAATTGTTCTTTCCGGTTGAGTTTATCGCTGGTTGACTCTGGTGAGAAGCTCAACTTATGATCTGTCTCCTTTGAAATTTGTTTTATGTCTCCTTGTTGCACTGGAACACGACTCCATTGAAACAGAGGGGGCTCTACCTGTTGATCACACTACAACAATCATGTTAGTGAGAGCTTACTAAAAACAAATAAGTATGCAGTCTCAGTCTTAGAAACAACGTATCTTTACTGGGGGACTCAAACCCCTTTTATAACTACTCTTGTAATACCTTTCTCTCATAAGAATCTTATCTCTACTAAAAGCATAAAATAATAACAGAAAAGCCACCTACCAACGGGGCACCACTTCAGGTGCTAACAGCAAGAAAATATTTTGTTTTACGTGAGCACCTTTACTTACAGTACTTCTCTTATTTAACAACTTTATCTTTTCAACCAACAGCTATATGCATGTATTTACGTATCTTAACAACCACGCACCCTTATCTGTTAGGTTAAAAAAAACATATTCTGCTACTAATGTTATAACAAAAATATTATTTTAATTAGTCTCTAGCGGGCTTACCAACATAATTGGGTCAACCTCGTGACCCACTCTTTGGGCCCAACAACCGAGCTGACCTAATTACGCTCGTGTACCGAGCATCTGAGCACTCTGTTCAGTACACAAGCCCCCCAGGCTCGAGTTGAGCTTGGCTAAGCGAAGAGGCTTTTCGAGTACTCTGATGGATGACATGGCAGTTTCATAGCGGGTAGGTGTTGCACGACATACAAAGCGTTTCTGAGGTGACATCTCACCATACTTAACCTGAAGCGTACACGTGGCATCCTCTTGAACAGTGGGAAAGTGATGTCGCTTGACATTCCCATACTCATATAAGCCAACATTAAAAAAGCTCGTTCTCATTCATTGTTTCATTTCTCCAACTCTTGAAAACCCTTCCTCTTTCCCTGCTTCTCTTCACATTTGCTCACTCGGTATTTCTTGCGTTCTTTGATCTCGCCACTCAAAGCTTCTACTTTCTTTGATCACAAAAGGTACTTCCTTTCATCAACTTATCATTTAATATTTGCATCACTACCTGATTAGAGCATTCACAATTACGATGACCATGTTGCCTGAGTTGGGGTTCCTCTGGATTTACTCTTTTCTGCCCATGTTGATTGTTATATTTTCTAATTGCATTGTTTGAATATGGAATGTATCTTCATCTCTGCATGTGACTTACTTGCTTTGCTTGGTCTGAATTTGTTTTGTATTCAACTTGTGTTTGTATTTTTAGATGGACTACAAAACCCTATACCTTGGGCCCCTCCAACCCTTTTAGAGGAGACTTCCATATACACTTCTTGTGAGCGTATAGTTGCCTAAAGAAAGAGTGATTGTAATTTTGGCAAAGAAAGTGATAGATTTCTTAGTTTAATCCCATGTAGGGAGGACAAGCCTGTTTGTTATGATGAGTCCTCGGATCCTGAAGGTCCTTTTTGTTATTTTTATGCTATCGTTTTTAAAAAGATTCTCCTCCGTCTTCCCTTTTTCAACTTCGAAAAAAGAACTTTTTACCGAAATTAATGTAGCCCCTGCCCAACTACACCCAAATAGTTGGGCATTCATTTGAGGCTTCATTATACTTTACACACGGTTGGGCCTTTTGTCGTTTCTCGAGGTCTTCCTATATTTCTTTGTGGCCAAATGCTTGGGCCGCCAACTGTGGGTTTCCTTCAATGGTGTGTTTTGAAGGACATTGCTTTCGCTCTTCCAACAATCCTATAAGGGCTTCAAAGGTAAATTTCTGAAGATTCGATACAACAAAAGGGATCCAACCCTTCTTGATGGATTCCCTTTGTATTATACTGAAGAACCAGGCTTCCAAGGTGCTTGATGCCTGGAAGATCTACCTCAGCGCGACCAGGAGGTCTGCCAGTTCTTGTCAAGCTTAAAGGTGGTCTTCGACACTGCCTTTCTCATAAGCAGAGAGTCCACCCCAGGGGCTCTAAAAGTTTATACTAGTATTTTTCATTCCCTACTCTTGATGGGAATAAGTTTGCTATTGTTATTGATTACCTTTTATTCTCTTTCACATATAGGATGTTGGTTAAGATTGACAAGAAGGATCTTGCGAAAAGGGCTAAGAGGATGAGGGCGACTGCTCAAGCGCCTGAGGGCTAAGAGAATAGTATGACCGGTCAGTGCGTCTATGAGCCGATCAATGCTGGGTAGGGGATAAGAATCTTTAGAGCATGCTTTGTTAAGATCGGTGTAATCTACACACATCCTTCACTTGCCATTGGACTTCTTGACCATGACGACATTGGCCAACCATGTGTTATATTGTGCTTTTCTGATGAAGCCTACTTTCAGTAATTTCTCAGTTTCTTCTCGTGCGGCATCACGCTTCTCTTCACCCATCTTTCATTTTTTCTGGGCTATCGGTCTGGCCTCCTTATAAATGGAGAGGCAGTATGTAATGACATTCGGGCTAACACTGGGCCTATCTGCAGTTGTCTACGCAAACAAATCAATATTATCAATCAAAGTCTAACTTAGTGCCTTGCTGTCGTCCGGTTTCAAGGACCTTCAAATGTGTGTCTTGTGATTGTCATACCGAAGAGGCAAGGTATGAAGGTTCTCGCTTGGCTCTATACGGGCTTCATCAAGTCAGGGGTCTAAATCGACTAAATGCTCTCTCGATCTTTTGTCACGTGATTGCCTTTCGATCGACCATCTCTCTCTTCCACGAAACCGACCACGTGGCGATGCTCTATATAATCGTCTGTAGGGATGGCAAATTGGGGCGGGCCATGCGGGCCGGCCCGCGGCCCGCTGGTAAAAAACACGGGGCGGGCTGACCTTTTCAACCCGCTAACCCGCATTAGCCCACGGCCCGCGCGGGCCAGCAGTGGGGCTGGCCCGCTAACCCGCAAGAATTTTTGTTTTGCACTTAGCAAACACGGGGCGGGCTGACCTTTTCAACCCGCTAACCCACTGGTAAAAAACACGGGGCGGGCTTACCTTTTCAACCCGCTAACCCGCTAACCCGCATTAGCCCACGGCTCGCGCGGGCCAGCAGTGGGGCTGGCCCGCTAACCCGCAAGAATTTTTTTTTTGCACTTAGCAGCAGTAGGGCAACGTAATTAGGTTTATTTTTGAAAAAATGGATGAAAGTTCTTCTAAGGCGGCATCCAATGTTATTAAAATGGAAGAATGTCAATAATGTTTATGTTTAATGTTTTTGAATTAATGTTTATGTTTATGTTTAATGTTTTGGAATTAAGTATTTTTAATGTTATGGATGTGGAAGAATAGTGATACTTGATATTTATCTTAATGTTTAATGTTTTGATGCTTAACTATGTTTGAAAAATAAAAAATTTAGGTTTGATAGTAACAAATATATAGGTTTAATTTGACAATTTTTTAAGAACGAAATATAAAATAAAAATATTTAATTAAAAAATAAAAAAGAACGCGGGCTGGCCCGCAAACCCGCGGGCCAGCTCTTATGCGGGGCGAGTCAGGAATTCTAGCCCGCAATAACTTTGCGGGGCGGGCCAACCCGACCCGCATTTTTGCTGGCCAAGCGTGGGGCGGGTCAATAGGGGGCGGGCTGGCCCGCTTTGCCACCCCTAATCGTCAGGAAAGTTCAACTTTTAGACTTGCGACGTAATTCACGAGCAACTTTCTGATATATATATGGATCGTGACGATATCTCCAACCGTTGATGGAAATTCATAGCTAGGTGAGGGGTGGAGAATATCGCCTCAAGTCGATTTATGGACAATCGTCCAAGAAGTATGTTATAAGATGTATTTTCATTAACCAATAAATATCTACTCGTTATGGTTCTGCTCAAACTTCCCTCTTCCCCGAATGTAGTGTATAGGTCAATGAACCCTTTGGTGTCCACTCGTTCACCTGAGAATCCGACAATCTGTTCGTCATACGACTGGATTTCTGTTTCAGGGATCCTCATCTTCTTAAAAGTTCTCCAATAAAGGATATCTCCTAAGCTACCTTGATCCACCAGGACCATAGTGATTGAAAATTTGTCTATTTGCATTGTGATTACCATGGGATCGTCTTGTGATGGGTCTATTGCAGTGAAATCATCATCTGTAAAAGTAATCGGGGGCTTCCTTGGTCGGTTCCGGATGGATGTGGAATGGACCGACTGGATGGCCCGAAGGTGCTTCTTTCTGTTAGAATTATAAGCCTTAAACAAGAAGGGTTGAATTGTTTTTGAAATATTTTTTCAAGTATTGAAGGTAGAGTGAAAGACTATGAAGAATCAATCAATTAGAAAACTATTTAGCCAATTAGAAAATTGTTTTTAGTTTGATTCTAGAAAATCAACCAGTTGATTTTGCGAAACAACCGTTGTTTATACCAACAGTTTATAAGATCAAAGTTAAAGCAGTTTAAAGAGTGTAAGGATAGATACATTCACATAAGATGTTTATACCGATCCACTCTTAACCAAGATCTACATCCATTTGGCAACAACACAGTTTTCAGAACAACCCTCTGAAACTGCACACACCAAGTCACACAGAAATACAGTGATTAAGGAAGAAAGGAATGGAATACACCTGGATACAATCAAAGATTAAAGTACAGAGAATACATAGAATTTTATTCCGCACTTGAGAATGATCCAAAAGCTCTTTGAAATCTTGATAACTAATTTTGATTAAACTCTCTTTCTTAGTTAATGACCAGGAGCATAAAACAACCTTTTTATACTCCAATCAGATGGTCAAAGCATTTAATTCAAGAACCAAAAGTAGTTTGAATCATTTAAAACAGATTGGAACAACTTAACAAAATTCTATTAAGGTTTCTAGAAAAATAACCTGTTGAATTTTCGAAACAACTGGTTGAATTGGATTGACAACAAAGTCAAACAAAGTCAAGCTTTTCAAATCATTTTCAAAATCCACTAAGTGTAAAACAACTGGTTGAATCAACATTTCAATAGGTTGAATTTTCACTTTTTTATAGAAAATACATCTTTTTCAAAAGGATTAAGATTCAATCAACCTTGGATCATCATAAAGAGTGGATTAACAAATTCAAATACTTATAGAAACACACTCACACAACCATCAACAAGGTCTTCAAGCATTCCTTTTGGATTTGGAGACATCAAAGCACCTTGCTCAACCGTTTCTAGCTAAGTTAGAGCATGCACCTCCTACGAAACCTCTAACAATTGTGTTGATTTCTCGTTCCGGTACACCAAGTGAGATTGGCCAGGCAATAGTGTTAATAACTTCCTGAACCCTACATCTGGTTCGGTTGTTTCTCTCAGAACTTTCACTTTGTGGTCGCGTCCTTCTTACTAAACTTTTACTTAGTCTCTGTCACGTCAAATGTTGGTTGTCATCACGTCGACGTGAGTCCCCCAATCCAGATCGATCATAGTATTCTTTTTGCCCTCTGGTTGGATATCGATCCCTTTGTGGGGATCGATGCGTACTGGTATCGGTCTTGATGAATTTATGGAAGTGTCCAGCTTGAATAAGTGCTTCTATTTTATCTTTCAACGCTTGACATCCTTCGATTCTATGGCCATAATTTTTGTGATACTGGCAACGTTTAGAAGTATCAATATTCTTTGGAGTCTGTGACTGTTTCAAAGTTGGGATTAACTCGACCCCATAATGCCTCAGTTTTCCCTAAAGTGATCACACCTACCAGGCAAAGGTCGATTGCTTTTGTTTGTTTCTTTCCCCTTGTTGGCACTTCAAACTGATGGTTCCTGTGATAGTCAATATGCTCTTCAATCTGCATGAATTTGGTAGCACGATTCCTCAATTCTTCCATATTTTTGGTTGGTCGTTTGATTAAGCTTTCGGTGAATAGGCTAGGAGGGATTGCTTCGACCAAATGATGCATGGCTATCTTGAGCATCAAATTTCTTATACCCATGCATACTTTGTTGAATCTATCCATGAATGTCCGTAAAGACTCTCCCTTTTATTGTTTTACATTAAGAAGGGACATGGATGAAGTGTGGTGTGGTCGGCTTGTCGCATACTGCGTGATAATTTTGATGCTAAGACTTTGAAATTTCCCACAAAGTTGGGAGGAAGACGAGTGAACCAACCTAGCGGTCCCTCTTGGAGAGAGGTAGGAAAGACCTTACACCATACTGACTTGTTGGTTGTATATAAGGTTATTTGTGTCTTAAAGACATTCAAGTATTCGTCTAGGTCGGTGGAACCATTGTAGAGTTTGATGGTTAATCCTTTCCACTTGGCAGGAAGTGGTCTGCCAATGATTTCATCTGTGAGCGGGTGTCCTCTCGGGTCTTTTTCATCATCCGGGATAGGATTGTTTCTAGAACTTTGGTGAGTTTGACGGATTTGAAGAGTGTGATGAGTTGGGTGAGTTGGAACGGGTGGGTGTGTTTGATGGGTTGGATGGGTTTGATGGGTTGGTGGTGCTCGGGATTGTTCTTCCCCTTCATGTCCATCAAGTTGCTGCAAACACTTATTTTGATATTTCAAAAGGGACATCTCTTCCTCGTGCCGACGTCGATCCTCCTCAATACGTAATTGATCTGCAATGCTCTTTTATCGCAGTTCCTCCATTTGTGTTTGAAGGACTTGGATCATAGTTATCTGCACATCTGTCGTACGATTGTTGTTGGTGTTGTTCCTTGTTGATACCATTGTTGACGGCTGCTATTTGCTAATGGAAATTGAGTAATATCTCGGTCCGACGTTGGGCGCCAATTGTACCTGTATAGGCTGATGGCCCATATAATATTTGTGACTGGATGTAGACTTGCTGACGTATTGGATCTTCTTGTTTCTTTAAAGCTCCTCCTTCCAATTTCGATGCTCAATTGTTTTTTCTTACTAAAGTTTGATCGAAATTCCATCAACATTGATATTTTTTAGGTTATGATAACTTTTAAATATATCTTGTTTACTTTATAAGGAAACTATATATATATATATATATATTATTTCATAATTTGATATCTTTACTTTCGTTTTAATGGATAAAAATACTCGAATCATTTGTGTGTCAAACTAACGGAATTTTCTTTTTTTTTAAATACGATGTTTTCAATTTTTAATCATTACTTATTAATATTTATGATTTTAATTTTTATGTTTCCTAATTTGTTTAATGTAAACTTTAATCTTGGAAGACAATTTATAATTCTAGACTTCTTTTATTTTATATTAGCGTCCGTATTTTTTATTTTTATTATTATTATATTTATATTTTTTTTAAAAAGAAAATAAAAGACTAAATGATAATGGATAATAACTAAATCAAATGATAAGAAGAGATAAAAATTATAATTTTTAAAAAGAAATCGTAATAACTGTTCCACTTTTAATAAACTGTTTTGTTTTATGTTTGAGAAACTACACTTTTAAGATTTAAGATTTAAAATTTAAAATTTAAAATTTAAAATTAATAACTGTTTTTTACGAAATGATTAAAATTAATGGTAAAGACAAAAAAATATGTAAAATAATAAAAAACAACAATTTAAACTAGGAAAAAAATCATATACATATGCATAGATATAGATACTTAAAGTATATTTAAGTTAATTATTTTTTATTTTCAAAATTTTCTCCGGAATTATCTTTCCTACACTGATAATTTCCAAATAGTATGTGTTTAATATATTAAAAAAAATATCTTATTCAACATTGCACATTTAATTATCACTGTAATTAATTATAAGTGTGGTGGTTGCAAATGAATTCACCCGAGACATATATTCTTTTTACTTGATACATGCAAACAAGTTAAAAGAACATAGTTAATTAAGAGTTAAAGGAATCTGCATTGAAGGAACACCAAAAAGAAAAAGTAGTTACAAAATATATATTTAAATATTTTTTATATATTTTACTATTATCTTAAATTTGCTTAACATTAATGTTCTCGTCGATTGACTTTCTTGTCGGTTGACTTTGGTGACCAACTCTAGCTCCGGTCTATCTCCTTTGGAATCGGTTTTACATTTTATTGCATTGGAATGTGGCTTCGTTGAGACAAATGAGGCTCTACCTGTTGATCACACTCTGACAATCAAGTCAGTAAGAACTTACTAAAATTAAAGAAATATTCAATTTCAGTCTCAGAAACAAAGTACCTTTACCTAAGGTCTCAAACCCCTTTTATAGCTTATCTCTTGTCACAACTTTCTCTCATGAGTATCTAATCTCAACCAAAAGCATACGTAACAGAAAACATTCTGTTTATGGGCACCTCCACTCAGGGTGCTAAAACAGAAAATAATCTTATCTCTAATGAGAGCATAAAATAACAACAGAGAAACAACCTGCTAAAGAGGCACCACTTATCTTCAGGTGCTAACTGCAGAAAAAAATATTTTGTTTACATCTGCACCCTTACTCATGGTGCAACGTTATCTTTCATTATGCATGCAACTTAACCATTATGTGCCCTAAACTCACACTTAGGTTAAAATATATTTACGTGACTTATCCACTACGTGCACTAACACACATTCTTAGGTTAAGAAATATCTTTTACTAATAACCTTATATTAACGTATAAAAATATTATTTCAATTATTCTCCAACGGGCTTACTAACATAACTAGGCCAAACTCATGACCCACTTTATAAGCCCAACAGCCGAGTTGAGCTACCCACACCGTACACCAAGCACCGAGCACTGAGCACTTTGTCCAGTAAAATATTATAGTAATATATTTATTTATTTTTATTATTTAATAGTTTTATTACAAATTAAATTTTAAATAAGTATTTATTTTGTATATATGTATACACACACTTAATACATATATTATATAATAATATAAAAATTTAATTACCAATTAACTTATTTTAACTAATAATGTAATAATAATACAATAAGTCTGTACTGCCCTGGTAGTCGGAAGTGATGACGTGGCATCAAGCTATTATATAGGCGTGTTGGACGGGGCACCTGGCTAGCAGAAGGGAAGGAAGTCGGGGGGCTCGTGTAGTCGCCGGTTGTTAAGTTGGCGTGCTCCGATCTCCAGCATACCAAAATCGGCGGTCACCGGGTTGAAGATGAAGTCGCCAGATGTGAACCCAGGCGACCAAGTGATTAGAGATCGCCAAAACAAGGACATCGCCGAAGATGAAGTCAGATAGTCATTCCCAGCTGGCCAGAGGATGAGCTCGGGAGATAGCTCACCTGAACATACATGGTGAAGCAAGAAGAGTAGATCATGAAGGCGGCCAGCGAGACCACAGGGAAGGTGTGTACGAAGGCACCCGAACTCGCCACCCAGAAGAGATCACGCTCCAAGGCAACTATGCACTGAGTTGTGTCATGCATAAGTAACTTAGTCAAAACCCTGAAGAGTAAGAAGTGGCGCCCAAGTCAAGGATGCTCCAGATGGTGACACGTGTACAGCTGGATGCGAGCCACGTGTCCAGATGTGTAACTGTCAGGAGAGAGAAAGTGCACAGGTATATAAGAGATTCTAACGAACTTCTGAGGTACGCACGTTTAGATTGTTTCTTTACGCTTGCGAGTCTTGAGTACGCTGAGAGAGAACTTTTGCACGGTTCCTTAGAGTTATTGAGTTTCTCTTAGTATTTGGTGGTTCAGTCGCTGACTTGGGCGTCGGAGCGTAATCGGCCGCAGCGGCGTCGTTCTGTCTTTTGCAGGTTCTTGAGGTGAATCGCGGTGAAGGACGGAGGCTAATACGGCGCAGAAGTCGATCCAGGTTTGACGAGGCAAGGTTCTTGCGTCCCGGTCAACAGGCAGGATCATCAGGCGCCCACCGTGGGGCCGTGTAAAACCTGTTCCCATCCACAACGTGAGTTCTTGGAGGTTTCTGCAGTTTCTGTCTGGTTGTGTGCTGGTGCAACCATTTTCCGCCGTTCGTTTGAGTTTTTGTTCGGTGAGGTGAGGTTTTTCGCTGCTTACGCAAGTTTTAATCGGTGAGATCTGAGTTTCGCCGCTCATTTGGATTTTCGTGGAAGAAGCGGTGGTTTGTGGTGGAGTTGTGAGTTTCTGTGAAGGTTTGCTGTTGAGGTTGTGTTCTTGAAGTTCTTCGAAGTTTTGCGAAGCTCTGACCGATTGATCGCTGAATCAATCGTCGCTGAAGAAGGTGTTGTTCATCGCTCTTTGTGATCTGTCAAGTTTTCATGAGAAAGATGAGAAGCAACCGTTCAAGTCCAGTTGCGCCCGTTGCTGCTGACGGCGCCATGACTATGGCGCAGATGGTGGAAATTATGCGTGCGTTGCAGGCGAATGTGGAAGCCTCGCGCATAGAGCAGGCAAAGATGCATGAGGACCTGGTCGCCTCTCAGGCCAGGAATGAAGAGCTTAGCAGAGTGACTGAGGAATTGCGCCAAGCTCTTCAGGAGCAGCGAGGGCGCCCAGTCGCTGAAGAGGTCGCGCCGTCAACGCCACCTCGCGTGTTTCCCATGCCTTTCGCTCAGGCGATTACAGACACGCCTATCCCTGCGAGTGTGGTACCTGTGAAGGCTGTTTTTACCGGCGTGGAGGATCCTGAGGCACATCTCACCACGTTCCATACGCAGATGATGCTGTCAGGAGGATCAGATGCGGTGTATTGCAAGATGTTTGTGAGCACACTCCAGGGGACGGCGCTGGAATGGTTTGTGAGCCTGCCTACAGGCCACATAACCAATTTTCAGCAGTTTTCGAAGATTTTCGTCGAGCAGTACATAGTGAACAAGGCGCCGCCCAGGGTGTCTTATGATCTGTTCGACATAAGGCAGTACCAGGGAGAGTCCCTCAGGGACTACTTGAATCGTTTTGGGGCGCAGATGGTCCGCTCGCCGGCCAATAACGAAGAGGTGCTGGTCTACGCATTCAAGAAGGGCGTGCTGCCGGGACCATTCTGCGAGGCGTTGATCAGGGCTCACCCCGCCACATTTGCTGAGGTTAGGCGACTTGCGGTGGCCCACATCGCCGATGAAAGTGAGGTCGCCGAGAAGAGGGGAAGCGTGGCCCCCGCTAGGCCACGTGCCTGACCAGGATCCAGCCATAGAGGGTGCTGGAGACAGCGGCGGCCAAGAGGGACCAGAGGACTCGCCATCCTTATGATCCAAGGAAGAACAAGGGCAGGGGCCCAGGGCGCCCTCAACCGGCACGTCGGGAGTACAATCGCCCGCCGAAGCACAAGTTTGTCATGGGATTGGCGGACCTGATCGCCATTCCCAATATATCAGCTAGGCTGAAGGCGCCCGAGAAGGTGGGCGACAAGGTGCTGGGACCAAAGCCAGACGCCTGGTGCGAGTTCCACCAGGGCTTTGGCCACACCGTGGACTCATGTTTGGCTTTAGGATACCAGCTCGACGACCTGGTCAAGAGCGGGTTCCTAAATGATTACTTGCTGGATAGAAGGACGGGGGGCGCGTCGAGCTCCCAGCCAGCAGGTGGTGAGGCTCAGCAGCACGAGATGCCCACCCACGGAGAGATCCACACCATTGCAGGAGGTTTCTCGGGTGGTGGATGCACCGCGTCACAGAGGAAGAGGTATGCGAGGTCTGTGATGACGGTGGATATGTTTGAGGACCACTCACCAGATGTGGACATCACGTTCACAAGGGCAGATCTCAGGGACGTTGTGCCTCATGACAACGATCCAATAGTCATCTCGCTTGTTACGGCGGGAAGGAAGGTCCACAGAGTACTGGTGGACCAAGGAAGCTCAGCAGATGTAATGTTCTGGCCGACTTTCACACAGTTGCAGTTGCCCCTTGACCAGCTGAGGCCCTATGGAGGGTGTTTGTATGGCTTCGCGGGCGATCAGGTGGAGGTCAGGGGGTATATAGAGTTGAGAACTACTTTCACGGATGAGGCGGGCTCGAGAACGGAGAAAATCAAGTACCTCGTCGTGAACGCTCCCTCAGCATATAACATTCTGTTGGGAAGACCAACGCTCAACAGAATAGGAGTTGTGCCTTCGACCAGGCACATGAAGGTGAAGTTGCCATCGATGGAAGGGGTGGTGATCACCATCAAATCTGACCAGAAAGAAGCGAAGAAGTGCTATGAGAATAGCCTGAAGAACAAGAGGTCAGTGAGTTACATCACGACGCCGTCGCCTCCCGGTGTGAAGCCCAAGCCAACAGAGTGGCGGGTTGTTGATGCGGCGATGGAGGTGGCCGCCGGAGGAGACGTCGCCATGATGGATGCAGAAGCTGAGGGAGAGAAAGCCGAGCGGGAAGAAGAGGCGAGAAACCGCCCAGAGGAAGCGAGGGAACTGGGAATCGCCAAGGCGGTGGTCGCCAGGGAAGCTAGACCCAAACCCGTCGAGGAGTGGCTCGAAAGGGAGATCGGGGGAAAGGTCTTCAAGTTGGGAAGATCCTTGGAGGCTGAGCTCCAAGACCAGATTGCCAAGGTGATAGAGCGGCATCTGGATGCTTTCGCATGGTCTGCTTCAGACATGCCGGGAATCGACCCCGACTTCTTGTGCCATCATCTAGCAATGGACAACCAAGTCAGGCCAGTGCGACAGAGAAGGAGGAAATTCAACGAGGAGAGAAGGCAGGCGATCAGAGATGAAACCCAGAAGCTCCTCGCTGCAGGCCATATCAGGGAGGTCCAGTACCCTGAGTGGCTAGCTAACGTCGTGCTGGTGAAGAAGAGCAATGGGAAATGGCGCATGTGCGTCGATTCCACCGATCTGAACAAGGCTTGCCCAAAGGATTCCTATCCTTTGCCAAGCATAGACGCCCTGGTGGACAGTGCTGCAGGGTGTAAGCTGCTGAGTTTCCTGGATGCCTTCTCGGGGTACAACCAGATCAAGATGCATCCCATGGATGAAGAGAAGACTGCCTTCATGACCGAGAGATCTTGCTACTGCTACAAGGTGATGCCTTTTGGGCTGAAGAACGCGGGGGCCACGTACCAGAGGTTGATGGATCGAGTACTTGCACCAATGCTAGGAAGGAATGTGCAAGTGTACGTGGATGACATGGTCGTGACCTCGCCGGAGAAGAGCAAGCACGTTGCGGACTTGGAGGAGTTGTTCATTACGATCGCCAAGTTTAGGTTAAAGCTGAATCCCGAGAAGTGCATCTTTGGCGTGGAGGCGGGAAAGTTCTTGGGGTTTCTCTTGACTGAAAGAGGAATAGAAGCCAATCCTGATAAGTGTGCTGCCATCTTGGCGATGAGGAGCCCGGCTACCGTGAAGGAAGTGCAGCAGCTTACAGGTCGGATGGCTGCCCTGTCTCGTTTCGTGTCAGCCAGCGGAGAGAAGGGTCATCCGTATTTTCAGTGTTTAAGGCGGAACAACAAGTTTGCCTGGACGAAGGAGTGTGAAGAGGCCTTCGTCAAGCTTAAAGAGTACCTGGCGAGCCCGCCGGTTTTGTGCAAACCGCTAGTGGGGACCCCTCTCAGGTTGTATTTTGCTGTGACTGAGAGGGCGGTGAGTGCGGTGCTCGCCCAAGACCAAGATCAGGCCCAAAAGCCTATTTATTTTGTCAGCAAGGTGTTGCAGGGCCCGGAAGTAAGATATCAGGCCTTGGAGAAAGCTGCACTGGCAGTGGTTTTTTCGGCAAGGAGGTTACGCCACTATTTCCACAACTTCACAATACTGGTGATGACCGACTTGCCCATCCAGAAGGTCCTGAAGAAGCCCGACGTCGCGGGGAGGATGGTGAAGTGGGCGGTGGAGCTGTCGGAGTTCGATATTAAGTATGAGCCCCGAGGTCCGATTAAGGGGCAGATTTTCACAGATTTCGTGGTCGAGCTCTCGTCAGAAGCAACACGAGTTGAGGGGAATGACTTTCGTTGGGTGCTTTCGGTGGACGGATCGTCAAACCAGCAGGGTAGCGGTGCTGGAGTCATCTTGGAAGGGCCCAACGGCGTGCTGATTGAACAGTCCCTGAGGTTTGCCTTCAAAGCCAGCAACAATCAAGCAGAATAGGGTGTTAATGGCTAAGAGTGACTCGCTGTTGGTCACAGGACAAGTAACAGGCGAGTTCCAGGCCAAGGATCCACAAATGGCGGCTTACCTGGAGTATGTACAGGAGTTGAAGAATTCTTTTCTCTCCTTTGAAGTGGTGCATGTGCCCAGAGAGGAGAATGCCCGAGCTGACTTGCTAGCTAAGCTCACCAGTTCAGGCAAGGGGTGTAGGCAGAGGACGGTGATCCAAGAAACTCTGAAGACACCCAGAGCATTTGTGGCAGATCACCTGGTCCTTCAGATAAGCAAATCGACGGAGAAAGCGGCGAGGAGTCACAGGTCTTTAACTCAGGAGACCTTGAGATCGCCGAGAATAAGAGCATGTCGGGGGGAGAAGGCGAACGTGGCGCAGGTCTGCGCTACCCATGAGCCAGACACCTGGATAACACTATACAAGCGATGCCTGGCAGATGGCCTTCTCCCACCGAGGCCAAGAAGATAAAGAAGAACTCCAGCAAGTTCACGATGATTGATGGCGAGTTGTATAGGTTTGGGTTCACACACCCACTCCTGGAATGTGTGCACGGAGAGAAATGTACAAGAATCATGGCCGAGCTCCATGAGGGGATCTGTGGGTGCCACGTCGGGGGTCGAGCTCTGGTCGCAAGGACCCTCCGTGCAGGTTACTACTGGCCAACAATGAGAGAAGACTGCAAGAAGTATGCACAGTGTTGCAAGCAATGTCAGCAGCACGCCGATTGGCACAAGGCGCCTCCCAAGGAGTTGAAGTCAATTTACAGCCCTTGGCCGTTTCATACATGGGGGATCGACATTCTGGGACCCTTTCCATTGGCGATCAGGCAGATGAAGTACTTGGTGGTGGCAATCGAATATTTCACCAAGTGGATTGAAGCGGAACCAGTGGCCCAGATCACCGCACACAAGGTCGAGAGCTTTGTGTGGAAGAACATCGTGTGCCGGTTTGGTGTGCCCAAGCGTCTGGTGTCAGATAACGGGACTCAGTTCGCAAGTCACCTGTTGAAGAAGCTGTGCGAAGGGGTGGGAATTCAACAAGTATTTGCATCCGTCGAGCACCCTCAGACGAATGGCCAAGTAGAGTCAGCCAATCGAGTGTTGCTGAGAGGCTTGAAGAGAAGGCTAGAGAAAGCCAAGGGATCGTGGGCTGAGGAGGTACCCCGTATAATTTGGGCGTACCACACCACCGAGCAGTCAGGAACCCATGAGACCCCGTTTAGCCTAGTCTATGGATGCGACGCAATGATTCCAGTGGAAATCCAAGAGAGCTCGCCGAGATTCCATAACTTTGTAGCAGAAGACTCGAATGAGGAAAGAAGGCTGGATCTAGATCTGCTGGATGAGGTCAGGGAGGAGGCGAGAGTGAAGGCTGAGGCAGTAAAAAGAAGGATTGAACGAAGGTATAACTTGAAGGTGATGCCAAGGCAGTTCAGAGAAGGCGACCTGGTGATGAGGAAGGCCCACCAGTACGAGATGGAGAACAAGCTGTCGCCTAAGTGGACGGGACCGTTTAGGATAACCGAGGCGCTCGGGAACGGCGCCTACCGCTTAGAAACATTGGAAGGAGGGGCGATTCCTCGCACTTGGAACGCCACGCACCTCAAGTTATATTACAGTTAAAAGCGTTGTAAGTAAAAACAAACACGACGAGTTTGCAAACTTTCTGTTAAAACAGTTTGAAGGGGGCACTCTTTTTTCCCTAAGGAGGGTTTTTAATGAGGCCACCCAATAAAGAAGAGTTTTCGAAGTTTAAAGTTGTTTTAGATTGCATGCTTGTCGTTATTGCGAAAGTTTTGAAGAAAAAACCTTGTCACTCGAACGTGATTTAAGGGAAGTTTTGAAGTTATGATTGCATGTTTTCTAAAAAGTCTTTAAGTCCCCATCGTTTTTCGGCGATTGGCGGCATCAGTTAAAGTTTAAAGTCCTCATCGTCTTACGGCGATCGGAGCCACCGGCAATGTTTAAAAAGACCTCAACGCCCTCACGCGTCCTGAGGCGAGAAAGAGATAAAGACCTCCTCGCCGTCGAGCGAGTGCAGGCGAGTTAGAGTAAAAAGTCCTCAGTGCTTCCAGAGGAGAGAAGATGTAGCCTCTGGGGCAATGTAGAGGCACCAGCAAAAAGTCCTCAGTGCTTCCAAGGGAGAGAAGATGTAGCCTCTGGGGCAATGTAGAGGCACCAGTGAAAAGTCCTCAGTGTTTCCAGGGGAGAGAAGATGTAGCCCCTGGGGCAATGTAGAGGCACGAGTTAAAGACCTTCTCGCCGATGAGCGAGTTCAGGCGAGTTAAAGACCTTCTCGCCGATGAGCGAGTTCAGGCGAGTTAAAGACCTTCTCGTTGTCGAGCGATTTCAGGCAAGATAAAATCCTTCTCGTCTCGAGCGAGTTCAGGTACGATGTGGAGGGTGGAAGAAGTTTAAAGGATAGCTAAGGTAGGTTCGAAGAGAACACTTAGCTATCCGGCTTACTGTTCTGAAGGTCAGGGGAGGTAGAGAAGGATCCGAAAGGCGCCTCTACCCCCAGATGAGGGAACAATGGCCAAGTTGTGAAGGCAAGAGGAAGTTGGTATCGCCAAGGCTCTTTGGCGATCAGAAGAAGTTCAAGCGATGACAAGAGTTAAGGCCCGTTTTGATAAGGCAGATCGGGTGAGCTATGTTTTAAACTATTAGTTGGGTTGAAGCTCGTTGTTTGGAAAGTGGTTTCGCGCTGAGGTTCATTATTTCAAAAATTTACAAGTTGTTAGAAGACTATCGTTCGAAAGTTGGTAGTTTGAAGCAGTTAGTACACAATTGCGCTCGCGGAGTTGCTAAGTCAATTTCGTTTAAGAGATTTATACAAGGAAAATAAAGTTAACAGAGAGATTATATAAAGAAGCAGGAAATGTCGTAACACAGTGACATCAGTTCAAATTACATGTACCAAAAAGGGAAAAAGTTTATTACAAGTAAGTGTGTGTAAGAGAGAAAACAGAGGAATAAGGGATGGAGGGAAGCAGCTAGTCTTCAGAAGGAACAATCTTCCTATCCACCACTTCATTGTTTAGCGACACCATGGAGAGATCCAAATCAGGGTACTGGCAGGCAAATTGCTCCAAGGCGGCGTCAAACCCAACAGCGAGGATTTGGGCAGAGCTCAGCTCGAGTTCTTCAGTTTGCTTCTTGAGCCCCTCGGTCTGCTGCTCTAATTCTTCAGCTCGTTTCTTGAGTTCTTCAGTTGTTTCAAGAGCTTGAAGGAGGTCTTCAGCAACCTTCTTGGATTCCGCCTGCGCCTGGGCCAGCTCTGCGGTGATCTTCTCATTTTCCTCTTTGGCCTCGGCGAGTTTAGCCATGGTGTCATCTCTCTCTTTTTCGACTTTCCCCAAGAAGACCTCCCGATCTACTGACATTTTCTCAAGGTTTTCTACCTTGGCGGCATCTGCTTTGATCGACGCTTCCAGGTCAGCCACCTTGAGACGGTAGGGGACCAGTTTGCTCTCCAGCTCAATTTTCTCTTGAGCTAAGAGGTGCACCCTATGGCGTAGATCGGTGGCTTCCTTTCGCGCCACCCTCAGTTCGGTGCTCATAGCATCCTCCACTCGCGAATGGTCGATCTCTGCCAGCATGAGGTTGCAGGACAACTTCTCCGCCTCGATCCTTATTAGGCGATTCTCCTCTTGGAGCACGGAGATGTCGTCCTGAAGTTTCTTGCTGGAACTCTCCACAGTTTTTGATATGATGGAGGGGAGGTCCTCTGCCATCATTTTGAGTTTTGCTGAGAAGGGTTCCCACATCCCTTTAACCGCAAGGGGAAGGTTGGCAATCGCTGGTGGTGGAGGCGCTGAAGGAGCCTGGTGCTGGCTCTCGCCACCGCCCTCTTGGACTGGTTGTTGAATTGGAGCTTCTTGGCGCGGTGGTGACGTGGGGGACTCAGTGATGATGATGGGCGAGTTGTGAGCGCCTTCATCCCCACCTTGCGCGGCCTCGGCGTTTGAAGCAGTTGAAGGAGGACCCTCTCCAGCGGATATGAATGGTGTGGAGGCGCTCGGAGGGTTCTCCATAAAGTTGGGCTCAGTAGCCTCAACCACAAGAAATGCAGCCGCCAAGGGTACTGCTTGAGCTGTTGGAGTTGGAGTTGGCAGAGAAGGCGGTGTTGGTGTTGGAAGAGGAGGTGGAGCAGGTGGTGAAGAAGGTGCCGCCCTTCTTCTTTTGGTGATGAGGCCATCCTCGGTTGCCTCATCGTCTTCTTCTTCATCACTCACCACCTGAGGAGTTTTCCTCTTTGGCTTCCTGAGGATGAGTTTTTTGCGTTGTTAGGCGGGCAAGGCTTCTGAAGGAGCTGGGCCTTTAGGGGGCGATCTGCCCTGGGCAGCGGCGATCTCCACCACTGAGTTGGGCACAGTCTGGGAGCCCGACGCCAACCCATGAGCTCGGGCGAGCGCCCTCAATTCGGCCAGTTTTCCTTTGCCCAGCATGAGATCTGCATAATACAAAGGTATACAGGTCAGCTCAAAGACAAAGATAAACACATTAGTAAGTATGCAAACGAAACAAACAAGTGGTGCAGAAAATAAAGACCAAGTCTTGTGCGCAACAGACAAGACGCTCAGCAACAGTTAACAGAGGTGCAGCACAGGGCAATAACTTAGATATTGAGGTAAGCACTAACGTATGCGAGCCTCGAGTTGGCCCTCGTAGAACTCAAAGGTGATGATCGCAGAAGTGAGGAAGGTGATGTTAGCGGACGCCACGCTCTTCCAGAAGAGGCACAGGTCCTTGTCCAAAGCGCCCATGTTGTCGGGGCTTCTTGGCTTCCTAAAGCTTCCCTTGGAGTCTTTGTTTCCCTTGTTTACCCAGTACAAGGGAAAGCCGTCGAGCAGCGAAGCGTCCTGGTCATTTTGGCGCACTTGGACAAATTTGCCTTTCCAATCCTTGTAAGATTGCTGGAAGATAGAGAGGATCGACCTCCCAGCAATCCCGTTCAGGCTCACCCAAAGGCGATCTCCAGGGTTCTTGGCCTCGAACAGGAAGAGGAACACGTCTACCGAGGCAGGTAGTCCCAAGTGCGCGCATATAATCTGAAACGCCCGCACGAATGCCCAGCTGTTGGGATGGAGCTGGACGGCGGCGATGTCAAGCTCGGTTAGTAGCTCCCTTTCGAAACGGGTAAAGGGGAACCTAAGTTTCACCTTCTTGAATAAGGTGGTGTACACAAAGCAGAACAACTCGCCGTTGTTCCCTTTGTCGTCTGCACATACTGGCACGTCAGGGGGGCAAGGTAGCACCGTCAGCTTGTCATCATGCTCCTTGTGGAATGAGAGGTTGGGCTCGTCCCCTTTCTTCAATCGAAGCGCCGCCAGGGGAGAGTTTACTGAAGAGGTCTCCTTCAGCAAAGTCGAGGTGGCCCATGGGTATAGCTTCTTGTAGTCTGGGGAAGGGATGGAGGCACCTCCGGCGATGGGTGGAGTTGCCTGAGCAAGGTTGGGATGAGAGGTTACAGGCCTCTCAGCCTGGGAGGAGGAAGCACCAGGTGCTCGCGGTGGGTTATGAGCTTGAGATGGAGGGTTTCGTGACGATGGAGGAGGATTCGCGGTGGTCTTTGTTCGAGCCATCGCAGGAACTGCAAAGGAAAAAAAAGAAAAGAAAGGTGAGCGAAGGTTGTAAAGGTCGACTTGATTGTGAACGAAGGATGAAAAAGACGAACGAACGAAAGTTCGTTATGATGGGAGAAATGAAAGACGAAGCCCTAAGTGCGAAAAGGGAGAAGAAGAAGAAACAACCCACAGCGTATGCACTAGGCAGTTAAAGGATGATGCGAATCGGTTAAAATGCAGCAAAACTCAACAGAAGAAGTAAAGGGAGTACCTTTCGATGATCAGACGAACGCTGAAGGAAGTTGAGGATTCAGAAGGTTGAAGAGCGTCGTGGGTTTTTGCAGAGGAAACTCAGAACGTTTGAGAAGGCAAAGAGATGATGGAACAGTAGAAATGAAATGGGTTTAAGGGTTTTTCAAATGATTTTTGGAAGCGTAAATGACAACTAAAGATAACCGTTGATAAAGCCACGTGTCGAGCGATTGGAAGAGTGTTTGGTGGAGCGTCAGGAAAGCAGAAAGTACAAACGCTTGGGATTCTGCGCCAGCGCCACATACTTGACGTGACTCCTTTAGTCTTTTCGCTGGACAAGTCTTCGCTTAAGACTGGGGGGCTTGTGTACCGCCCTGGTAGTCGGAAGTGATGACGTGGCATCAAGCTATTATATAGGCGTGTTGGACGGGGCACCTGGCTGGCAGAAGGGAAGGAAGTCGGGGGGCTCGTGTAGTCGCCGGTTGTTAAGTTGGCGTGCTCCGATCTCCAGCATACCAAAACCGGCGGTCACCGGGTTGAAGATGAAGTCGCCAGATGTGAACCCAGGCGACCAAGTGATTAGAGATCGCCAAAACAAGGACATCGCCGAAGATGAAGTCAGATAGTCATTCCTAGCTGGCCAGAGGATGAGCTCGGGAGATAGCTCACCTGAACATACACGGTGAAGCAAGAAGAGTAGATCATGAAGGCAGCCGGCGAGACCACAGGGAAGGTGTGTACGAAGGCACCCGAACTCGCCACCCAGAAGAGATCACGCTCCAAGGCAACTATGCACTGAGTTGTGTCATGCATAAGTAACTTAGCCAAAACCCTGAAGAGTAAGAAGTGGCGCCCAAGTCAAGGATGCTCCAGATGGTGACACGTGTACAGCTGGATGCGAGCCACGTGTCCAGATGTGTAACTGTCAGGAGAGAGAAAGTGCACAGGTATATAAGAGATTCTAACGAACTTCTTAGGTACGCACGTTTAGATTGTTTCTTTACGCTTGCGAGTCTTGAGTACGCTGAGAGAGAACTTTTGCACGGTTCCTTAGAGTTCTTGAGTTTCTCTTAGTATTTGGTGGTTCAGTCGCTGACTTGGGCGTCGGAGCGTGATCGGCCGCAGCGGCGCCGTTCTGTCTTTTGCAGGTTCTTGAGGTGAATCGCGGTGAAGGACGGAGGCTAATACGGCGCAGAAGTCGATCCAGGTTTGACGAGGCAAGGTTCTTGCGTCCCGGTCAACAGGCAGGATCAAAGTCTATAACCTTATAACAAAAATATCCTTTCAAACAAAAACTTATAAACTGAATTAAACCTTTGAAACAATAGTTATTTTTATTTTTTTATTCATTGTGACTGATGGTTTGTTTGAATTAGAAAGTGAATTTGTGAGGATTTGAGAGTAAACGTGTGAGGATTTGAGAAAAAAATGTGAAGAAAGTGAGGTTGTATTGATTAAGATGTGTAGAGTGGATTTGTGAGAAAGTTTATTGCACTTTGGGAGTAATGTGATCATTGTGAGAGTTTTATTTTTTTTAAATGTAAGTTTAAAAAGTTATCTTTATCATTAAAAATATTTGAATATTAAAATATGAGTTATTTTTATGTAGATTTAAGTTAATTATAATTTTGTAAATAATTAATTAGTCATTTAATTAAAAAATATATAATATTGCAATTAATTAAAAATAAAAATTATTTAAAGAAACATGTTTCCAAAACAAATGTAAAATGTATTTTGATCCACATTCCATTTTATCTAAAAACATTTTTATTATTTCACACAAAAATTGAATGCATGTTTAAATTTAATGGGGTGCATGAAGTTTTTTTTTTATCAGCAAAAAACAAATGAATAAATACAAGGTATTCCAGGAATACCTCAACCCGTATACAAAAGACCTTCCTAAGAAATTTGCCCTCCTACCTCACTACACAAGCAAAAAATCTTAAAACTAACCTACCATACAAGACACAACTAACAAGCATAGCCCCATTACTCAAGATATACTCCTCCTAAAATGATTTGACAGACTTCATACACACTAGTGGTTTAAGACACCAATTGGAAAAGGAGAAACATACCCCATGTGCTTTCGACTTTATCCAAGACCAGGCCTTCACTTCAGCTAGAGTAAAAATCTCATTATGATCTATCCTTCCATCTCTAAAAATCCTCTTATTCCTGTGTTTCCATAATTCTCCTACCACTACTATCCACACAAGCCCCAAATCTGATTAACGTTGTCTTTGACTCCACTCAACGTGAAACTAGTGAAGTGTTTTTTAGGCTCCCGATGATCCGTCGCTGTCAGCCTCATCCACTCATAGCACTTAGCCCACACAAGCCAGAAAACTCTACACGTACAGAAAATATGAGACGTGTTTACCTCTTCCTCCCCACATATACAACAAATATTATATGTCATGCAAACCCCCCTTCTTACCAAATTCGCCTTAGACGCTATTTTGTCTTTCAAAACCCTTCATGCTATGAGATGAAATGATGGTTGTGCCTTTATCCTCAATAAATCCTGAAACAAATCCCTCTCGTCCACCTGAGCATCTTCCTTAAGAATATTGTATGCAGATTTGACCACGTACATTGTTGTCGCGTCATCTTTCCAAACCTAAGAATCTTCCTTATCCGCCCCTATCCTCTGCTCTCCCAAAAGTTGCATCATCTGTTGTTCCTGAATCTTTTCCCGTTCGAACAGATTCCTTCTCCACTCAATCTTCCATGACCATTTTGAGTTTTCTAACCTCACCCCTCCCTAGAAAAGGGACTATTCCTTATTAACAGAAATAAAGAAAAGCCTCGGATAACTGTCCTTAAGAGTCGTATTACCCACCCATCTGTCCTCCCATAACCTTATCTCCCTCCCATTCCCAACTTTCCATGTGCAATTATCCTCAAACTTATCTTTCCATCCCTCAAGAGACCATACTTCCTGTAAGTCCCACAACCAAAGGGAATCTGATCTACCATTTCTTTGAGCCCGAAGATTCTGTCACCCTCCGTACTCAGAGTCCAACACTTCTTTCCACAACCCCTTCTCTTTATGCCCTAATCGCCCAATCCACTTTCCTAATTGAGCTGTGTTAAACCATCGAATGTCTACCATTCTTAACCCCCCTTCTTCTTTGGCTGACACACCTTTTTTCCACGAGGCCCAAGCAATTTTCCTACCTTTCGAACCTCATCCCCTCAAGAAATTCCTTTGTAACTTCACTAAATCCTTCACCACCATAGCCGACATTTTATACATAGACATGTAAAACAAGGGAAGAGAGGATAACACTGATTTAATCAGATAGAGTCGTCCTGCCAAGAAATAAACTTACTTTTCCATCTACCTAATTTGTTCCTCACTCTTTCCACCACCCCTTCCCAAAACCTACCTCTTTTATGACATCCACCTACAAGCATGCCTAGATATTTGACCAGTGTCTTTGTCGTATCACAATTCAAAATAACTGCAAAATGCTTTGTCAAACGATTGTTGCTACCCACTCCTCCAACACTACTCTTTTGGAAATTAACATTTAAACCTAAAGCTAATTCAAAACAGTTCACAATCACCTTGATAACGAACATAGTTTGTGCTTTCGCTTTGCATAAGAACAAAGTATCATCTGCATATTGAAGCATATCGACCTTGATGCACCTTCCCCCGATCTCCACACTTTCTAATAAGTCTTTCTCTACTGCCTTCCTTACGACCCCAGCTAACCCTCCTGCCACAATAATGAAGAGAAACGGTGTCAGAGGGTTTCCTTGTCTCAACCCCTTTTTTGGCTTAAGCTCCAGAGTGGGGCTTCCATTTACTAACACCAACACAGATGAGGACTCAAGACATGCTCTTATCCATCCAACCCACTTCCCATAAATGCCTAACATTTTCATCATGTAGTGCTAATCAAATTCCTCTGGTTTAGGAAGCCTTTATAGTTTAAGTTTTCTAGTGTTAAGTGCTCCCTTAACTCTGCTTTGTATTGTTGTTTGTTTAAACTATGAGGGTATTATGTATAAGGGTTGGGACACCCCTGAAGTGTCTCATTTTTATTCTATTAATTTATTGCTGATAAAAAAAAAATTCCATCATGTAGTAGACAAAATACCATATTACTAAATCATAAGCGTTTTGATAATCAACCTTGAAGAAAACACAACTACCTTTCATCTTCTTTACCTCTTCCAAGACCTCGTTTGCGACTAAAAAAACCATCCATTAGCCCCTTGCCATCCAGGAACGCAAACTTTATTCCATCTATGACCTTGTGTAGCACTTTCTTCAACCTCATAGACAAGATTTTTGCCACAATCTTATACAGACAACCGACCAAAGAAAAAGGTCTAAAATCATTCAGATGTTGTGGATTGTCAACTTTAGGAATCAAAGAGATAAACGAAGCGTTTGTCTCCTTTGGCCATCTTCCGTCCTCCTCAAAATTATGAATAGCTCTTAGGATGTCACCCTTCTTCTCTTCCCAACAAAATTTTATAAAACCGAAATTAAAACCATCGGGACTCCGGCTTTTATCACTATCGCAACTCCACACAACATGCTTTACTTTCCTTTCTACCAGCGACGCGTTATCTTCTTTTGTGATCCTGTGAGCTCTGCATTATCTAGCCTGACCCGTTGGCAGGCTTCTCCACTGAACCTTTCTTTGAAAAAGTCTCTAACCTTTTCCTTCACTACACCCTGCTCTTCAAACCATTGTCCCTTTTCTCTAATCCCTTTGAAGTCGTTCCTTACTCTTCTCCATTTAATTACTAAATGGAAGTACTTTGTGTTCAAATCCTCGTAGCTTCAACCACCTGAGACGGGCATTCTGCTGTAAAAGTGCTTCTTGGCTATGACTATTTCTTCTTTGTTCCGATAATAACCATTTTCTATCCTCCCTTCCTACATCGTCCAACTCGCTCTCATCATCTTTTGTATCTAGCTCCTGTAATCTCTTCTGGATCTCCTCCCCTTGCTGGATAACGTTGCCGAAAAAGTCTTTATTCTTGACTTTTAAATCTCATTTCAACATTTTCAACTTCTCTTTAAAAATAAATTGTTAGAATGTATCGCTTTAAACTAGAAGGGGGGTGAATGGTTTAAAGGGGGTTTTCGAAATTTTTTTAAAGATAGAATGAAATTGTTTGCAAGAAACCAGATTTAGGAATTCAGTTTGCCAAGAACAAAGCTCAAAACAGAAAAACAACAGAAAAACAATCGGTTGTTTCGCAGAAACAATCTGTTGTTTATACCAGTAAAAATAACAACAACTGAAATTAAAGAGTTTAGGGAAGAGAGAATTGAACAAACAATTTATATTGGTTCACTCTTAACCCAAGAGCTACATCCAATTTCCCAGAAACCACTTGGGAATCCACTAGGTAATCAAATCCATATTACATACACACACCACCAAAGAAGTGACCTTGATCCCCTCAAGACACACACTTCCTTTGGCTCAGCACATACACCACCAAGAATGTTGATCTTGACAACCTCAAGAGCACACAACCCTTCTTGGCTTTACAACACTAGAATGTACACAAATCACAAAACGAATTACACTGTTACAAAATCAACTGAAATCAATACAGAGTAATCCTATTCCACTTCTCTCTTGAATAACTAAAGCTCAAAGTTCAAACTCAAATGCTTCAAAAAATCTTTGAAAAACTCAAATTTGTTTTTCTTTCTTGTTGTTTATTATAAAACATTAACAAACTATTTATAATATTCAAATCTTGGTCAAAGCATTTAAAGCAGGAGCATATTCAGTTATGAAATCAATTAAAGCTCTTTTAACAAACAACACTGTTTTTGTTAGGATTTCAAACAAACAATCGGTTGAAATAGCGAATCAATCGGTTGTTTGGGTTTGACAGCAAGTCAACCATCCAAAACAGTTTTCAAACTTTTTCAAAAACACCTAAGTATAAAACAATCGGTTGTTTCGACAAAACAACAGGTTATTTTTCACTTAGTTTGAAAAACACTTTAAACTTAAAAAGATTTGAAAACACTTAAGCTTTAGATTCAACAAAGAGTGGATTACAAATATAATATACCCTAGATCCTATTCTAAAGCACCTCAGCAACAACAAGCACCTCCATCTTTCCATCAAACACAAAGGATTTGGATTCTTCAAAGCTCGAACACACTTGATTCAACATAAATATCCCACTTCCTTGCACCTCATAACTTCCCCAATTGTGACGGATGAAAGCCTTGAACCTATTATCTTTCTACCAGATGTCCAAGCTTCTAAACGGTTTTGGTCCCCAATCCATGATATCCGTTTTTAGCACCTAAGCACAATTATCCAACACGGACTTGTCTAGAACATAGTACATACTATTGGGCCACTTATCCAACAATTCCCTTGACACTAAGATTTTGTCAATTCCGCTCATGACCAAGTCATTTGGTTTGTACCACGTGTACTTTCTTCCCACCATCAAAATATCGAGCAACTTAGTGTTTTCAATAAACTCATTAAACCTTCTCATCTCCCTCCTATGATCAACATCAATGTTTGCATTCCTCCTCTCACCAAGACTCCTGAATGAGTTAAAATCCCCAACCACACACCAAGTCTTTGTATTTTGTGCTCTTCTCCTCTCTCACACTTCCTCCCACACAAATCTTTTCTGCATAGACGAACCAGAGTTATACATATTAACAATGGTAATCTGTAGAGCCTCTCTTATCCTCCATTCCCCCTCAATAATACTATAATTACTCCCATTAGTAATATTGCTTGAATGAAAGCAATTTTTCTCCACATCGTGATCACCCCTCCAACACCATTATCATTTCCATTCTCAACCCACTCGACTTCATTTGTGCCCCACATTTTACAAATCTCTTTCTGCCCCCAACGCCTTACACTTTGTCGCCTCAATACATACCAAATCCATTTGTTCTTTTTTAATCAAATCGCCCATATATTTCCTTTTAATGCTTCCCCTACTCCCCTTATATTCATACTAATTAGCTTCATCATCAGACAAGTTGTTCTCCACCCTACTTGTGCTCTCCTTGTTAACCATTGTTTTATCTCTCATCTCCACAGCTTATAGACGACCAATAACGACATCCTCCTCTCCCGAGAAAGAAAACCCCAACTTTTTTCCAATGTTCCAAACTCTAAAAGATTCATAATGCTCATTATTCATCCAAAACATCTTGTTACGGTTCCTAACGGCACTATCAGATAAGCGATTACTGAGGCTCTGAGTATCTAACCTTAAATCCCACAGTTTGGATGTTGAAATCTTCACAGGAATGAGTACCAACAAGCTTCTCCTCCTCGCTTTTGTGCTTAAAATCTCATCATCTTCGTTGCATATACTTATTGCATTACACGAAAATGAACTCACCCAACATATTTTTCTCCGACGACCATTCCGTCCTCTTCCCCTACTGCCCACAGTTGAGACATCCCTAACCTTTGTCCACACTCTTTCCTCCTCATAATCTTCAGATAACATCAATGGAGATCCTAAGTTATGCTCTGAAAGGCATCGCTCCGTGCGTCCAAGCTCTCGTCGTTTCACCCTATCATCGTCTTCCGTGCACACTCGCATTATCCCCGTCGTTCTATCTTCATCTTCATAGACTTCTATCACCGAAAGAAACCTCACTTTTCTTTGCATCAGCATGCATGGTTCTGTTTCCCAGATGTGCTGCATCACCGTTCCCAGTCGTCGTTTTTAGCACCGCACGAGTCACCTAAATTAGGGTTTGCTTGTTGAACCCCCATGCTTGTTCATCTTCCACATCCTTTGGACTATACCCATAAAAATGCTAAACTCACTCCTCTCCCTCCTTTCGGCCTTTATTGGCCTATTAACAATTAGGTCAACCTTCTTATATCTCCCACTAGCCTTTGCACTCCTATTAGCCACGTTGCCCTTTTTCTTTTCTGTCACACCCTCTCCAGAGATGTTGTCTTCTCCCCCTTTATTCATGCAACCATCTTGTTCCACCATTTTAGGAAAACCCTCTCCACACCTTGACAACCTGCCCCCACTCGAGCATACGTTGCACGCACCACTTCCTTGATGCAACGCCTCCTCTACTGGACCTCTAACTGATGCCTCTTCACTTCCGTTCGCTCCACCTTCCATTTGACCACCGTAATTGGACCCCTCCGACTCAAAGAACTCCTCTCCAAACATATCCTCTGACCCAACATCCGAGGCCTCATCTTGCATCTCCCTCATCTGATGTCGGTTACGACAAGACGTAGTTACGCATTCCTCTTCGATGGAAACCTGGCACTCGATTTCATTAAACCTCACATTCTTCATCAAATGTGTCTCTCCACCCACTGGCACCCTCACTCTCAGCCTTGCAAACGCGAGCACCTTCTTTTGTAGCGTTGCAACATCAACTTCTACTAGAGACCCTATGGGAGCAACAACTTGTTCAACGCACTTTTTGTTCAAGAATCTTAAAGGTATTCATTTGCATCTGACCTAAACCACCTTGTCCGCCACAACAAAACTGTCGTCCCATGGTACAACAAAGTCGAAAAAATCCGCAAACGTCTCCTTATTCTCCTCAAGGGATTTTTGTAAAGCGCCATCCTATTCTCTAAATAACAACACATATTGCCCTAAGTATCTCACTCAGATAAAGTTAAACCCTTCCGTGAGAAAGCTCTCCCTCATTGTCTATAGTTTCTCCACCTCCGGCACCCTTCCTATAAAGCATTTTTTTAGCCATTTTCCATTGTCCTCATCTACCCTAATATGAACCCCGCTCTGTCCCACGACCCCTTGTGTCTTCTGTTTATTCTCCTTCCCCATGCCTGAGCATACGTTTTTCTATGATCCTTCTGCCTTCATTCCTGTTTTTGTTGCATTGTTCTATGGCTTTCGTTCCACTCCTTTCTAGTCTCTTGATACCTCTTTTATTTTGGTTTATTAACCCATAGCTTTTAAGTTCCTATCCAGATGATATTTAGCCTTCTTTCCAGAGCATCAACATAAAACACCTCTTGAAACCTAACAAAACCAAACCTTTGCCTTTTGACGTTTAGCCTTCTCTATATGAAGACGTCTTTTAACCTGCCCCGCCTTTGGAAAACCTTTCACATATCCCTCTCATCATGATCCACGGGGAACTTGGAGAAGAAGAAGCTGACCTCCATCTCACTCAATCTAGGTTTTTTTTAGTGAGGTTGTTCTGCTTGAGATACACTAGAGGGGTGCATGAAGTAATTGAAATCCATTATTTTACAAAGGCCACCACGGTCACCATTTGGAGTACACATTTCCAAATCATTGAAACAAAATACACACAAAGTATCTAAATGAAGCTTGAGTCATTATTCTCACAATCCCTACCCACCTTATAAGAATATATTATATTCACATATTTAAATATTTTCCTCCAACTTAACTATAAACAAAAGTAACCAATTTTTGTACTTGTACGTGAGGTAAAGTGAGCCTAGATAGTACATGTAACTAGTTGTATAATTGCTAAAGTGGCAATTGTCTCCTTGTTCTTTCCTTTAAGTGTCCTCCTTTGATTGGTGGCGCTCGGTCAGGGTCGACCTGGAAAAAGGTATTTCGATGATCAAGTAAGTACTCCGTGTAAAGAGTGTATATTTGTAAAACTAATTAAAGCATACCTTACACCTCTGTAAAGGGTTTATTATAGTGTTCAATCATGGGCCCTTATTCTGATGGGTTGAATATCAGTTGTTCACTGATGTGTAGCATAATCCCTGATTTATAGGGAGATATACTAGTATATGGGTAAATTGGTATATTTGAAGAATATTTTTAATATAAATTAATCGGTGTTTGGCTGATTTCTCAGAGATGTCATCCGCATTATTTGGGATATAATTATGACTCATAAAGAACTTTTGTGACTGTCGTTGTTGTCATTTTATTAAGTGCCTTGAAGTGTGTTTTGACATGGTCGGTGTCCGAGGACGAGACTGACTCATCCGATACTGACCAATACAATACTAATTATAAATTAGTTAATATCATTTAATACTAATCACCTTTAAAAATTCTAGTGTTTTTTTCTAAAGTATCATTCATTAGATGATGATATGACGAATAAGATTGTTTCATTAGAAATTTAATCTCAATTGTAGAGTAATTTTTATATGATAACCGCGATTAAGATAAAAAAATAGTAAAAATTTATTTAAATTTGAGTTAATATGGAGTCCAAAAAAGTAGCTTCAAAACCGAGAAGAATACCACCCTCCATGCTAGTCTTTAGCTTGACTTTCTATCCGACAACTTGTTGGTAAAGAATGCTAAAAGGGTGTTTCTTCATACACCCTACATGTTTCTTCCTACACCCTACATTCTTCAAAATATCTAAATTATCCTTGATAATTTTGGGTGATTCCATATTAGAGGGTGTTTATAACCAAAATGTGTTTCTAGAATAAAAAATTCAGAAGACAAAAAATCATTATGTAATATCCTGTCCGTATACATTTTTTGTCTTCCAAAATGGTAAATCCAGAATTTATAAAATATATTTGGAGAAATATGTTTTGGAAACATTTCGTAAATGGATTTTTAAAAGGAGAAAAAAAAGTCTTTTCCAAAAATAATGGTGTGGGGAGAAATTTGTTTGAGGATTGTTTCTTCATGCACCTCCATATGTGTCTTCTGACACCCCAAACAAAACATGAAAAATACTTTTTTATCCTTCTTGTGTCACCTCCATATTATGGATTACATAATCCATAATGGTATTCTGGATTATATAATCCGGAAGTCTGGATTTCAAAGTAGCTTCTGGATTATGTAATCCAGACACGCATTTGAAAAAAATGCTTCCGGATTATATAATCTAGAAGCTAATCTCATATTAGAAAAGGCTTCCAGATTATGTAATCCAGGAATTAATTATGCATTTGGAAAAAGACTTCCAGATTATATAATCCGGAAGCTGATTACGAAATTGGAAAATGACTTCTAGATTAATTCGAAATATTATATAGGAATATTTTTGGAAATATGAAAATTTATGGAGGTGAAAGAAAAACATATTGAGGTGCAGGAAGAAAGAGTCTTGTTGGAGTGCTGGAAGAAACATCCATGCTAAAAATACGGGTTAGCCTGATCAAGAAAGAAGACCAAAAAGTAGGTATGGGTTAGGTAGCTAGAAGATGCACATGGACCAGGCCTAATGGATGGAGACAGTTGTTATTTACACTTCCATTAATTGCTTATACAAATACTTTGTTCTTCTCATTGTTTTTTCAAATAAAATATGCTTTTATTTCATATAAATTTTCCAAAGTTCAGTTTCAATCACTCTAAAATACTCTGTTCATGTTTTAGTCCCTCTAAATGTACTTTATTTTAATTCTTAAATTGCTATTTATTTATTTTTTTCATTCTATAAAGTAATCTAAATTATTTAATAAACAAAAATGATGCATTTTAAAATTAGAGAAACAAATTTAAAGGAGCTAAAACTAATCATAAAAAAACTAAAGTGATTAAAAAATATGTTTAACTTTTTTCTAAGTTAACGTCCCAAACACATTCCCTTTCCAATCTGTTTCTAATGTAACTACGCACACAATTTTTTCTTAATCTATATTATCTTTGTGAAAATCCTATAAAATACTACTATTATTAAAATAAATAATTTTTAAAAATGGAGTAGAAGATGTGTTAGATCTAAGTTCGATACGCATTGTGTTTGGTTTTTATTAACCACTAATTATAAAATATAATTTTATGCTTATTAGATAATGTTAAACATTAATATCCAATCTACCCATCAAATATAAGTTCAAAGCATCCATCCTTTAGTTTAAAATATATTTTTGATAGATCTTAAGAGGAGGAGACAGATGAAAGTTTAAAGGAGAAGAGAGGGAGGGAAATTTAAAGGAAGAAGGGGAAAAATAATGAAAATTGATAGTTGTCGTTTTGCTGTCAAATTATGATGATTCTAGCGTAAACTTGTCTAATGCTAGAAAGATAATAGTATAGAAGTGGTCAGATGATCGCAAGTAAATATTAAAACTATTGAGTGTGAATAAATATATACTTATAAAAAATAAACTTAAAAATTTAAAGATTGATAAGCTTGATGATACTAGACCAAAGAAAAGAAAATAGAAGAAGAGAAGCTTAAGATGGAGGGGAGCTAACCTGAAGATTGTACAAAATTAAAGAGACAAATATTTTTTTGAGAGGGAGATTACAAAAAGAAGACAAAGACAAAGACTTAAAATTCCTCTGTTACTTCTACCATATATTACATCTTCTCTATCTTGAAAATATTTTTTGAAAACATGATATGATGAAACTGTTGTTAGAAAATAGTGAATAGTTTGTCTAAATGAAGAGGACGGGTGACAATTAATTGGTTTTGATTCTTAAGTTATTTCAAAATTCTTAAAATTGAAAGTTGAATACAATTATATTGGAAACCAATACAAGAATGTATTGCAACAATATAAAAAGGAATAGAGGCAAAGAAGGAGAGCACAATAAGATTTATACTAGTTAAGATAAAATGATCTCACATTCAATCTTAGCTATTCAATCTTAGAATAATTGGTTTCATTATAATTAATAAAATAGTACAAAGCACTCTCAAAGCTATTACCAACTCAAGACAAAAAAAAAAATCAACCCTTGAACACTCTCAAGAACATATAAAACACAAGAGAATATCAACCTTATGAAATCTTGATCACATAAGAGGATGTATATATACTTTATCAACTCTTGAACCATAAAACACACTAGAATACTCCAACAATAACAACAAAGAAAAAGAAAGATGTTACCAACTAATCACAATATAAGCACCACAAAGATCTTTCAATAGAACACTTACATTTCCATATAAAACTTGAAAACTCTTCTAAGAATTTGAAATGTCTCAGATTGATCACTCAAAATTTACTTATTCAAAGTGTAAATGAATGAAAGCTAAAACTCTTTAAACATCTTAATCTTCAAACATCATCATCAAAATATCATCACTTGAGGCTTGTGTCACTCTTCAAGCCTAATAATTTCTTCCTTTTTTATGACGACCCACACTTGATGTATAATCTAGACTTGTAGCCCAATCAATTTTTTTTTCCGTCCTTAGTTGTAGGTAAATGTCTCATGTATGTTCTTTAAAACAAATAATCAGAAGATCTTCATCTAAAATTTGGGTGGGAAGATTTTACTATAAAATAAAAATATTAATAAATGTTTGACTTATACTTTTCCTTTTTAAAATTTATTTTAAATTTGAAGTTTAAGATAAGAATTTTAAAATAAAATAGAGGTTATTTTATAAAGAAACTATTTTTAATATATTTAATTTTTTTATACAATGCACTTATCAACATAAAAAATAGTGTTAAATTAATTTAATTTACATAAATTTATTTTGATGATAAAAAATACTCATACTTATTAAATCTATTATAGAAATATTACTAAAAAAATCATTAAATAACAATCAAACTTAGAGACAAAAGAATAATTCGTATCTAAAATAGTTTTTATTATTAATAAAAATTTAAAAAATGATTTTTAGCCCAGATTCAAACCCAAGTCTTTCCAGTTACCAAGGGAAAGCATTGACCACTAGACCAGACAAGTTCTTTGGTTATATTATCATTTTTATTATACTTATACATATTAATATAATTTATACATATTAATATAATTATTATTAATAATAATAATAAAATAAATTATATTTATATTATTAATATTATTCATATTATTAATATTTATTAATATTATAATTAATATTATTATTACTATTATTAGTATTAATATTCATATTATTAATATTATATTCATATTATCAATATTATATTCATATTATTAATATTAATTTTGATATAAATATACATTTAGATATTTATTGTGTGTGTATAGTAGTTTTATTTGACTTGAGTAATATTACTTTTATCCGGATATAGATAGATAGAGAGAAAAAGGAAGAAATTATATAATATTAATATAACTTTAATACTATAAATACATATATATTGATTAATATATTTTTTTTATTTAATCATTAATTTTTTAAAGCTCATGGTTAAATTTAAATTTACTTTCATATTATATATATATATATATTAATATAAAATTATTTGATATCTTATTTTCAAATATAGGTTATTATAGGTAGTTGTGAAGTTTTTGTTAGATGGCTATATAGGTGCTTCTATCTTACACTTCTTTTCTGATTTAAGATTCTTGTATAAGGATTGAAATATCCTTAAAATGTTTCCTTTATTTTTTTTTATTCTTTGTCGATAAAAAAAATCTTATTTTCAAATATTTACTTACATAGATTAAAATTGATATAATGTATAATTTTTAAAATATTTTAAATTATAAATTATTTAATCACTTTGTCATTATGATTTATATATTAGTAGAAAAGGTTATTTAGTAACAACTTTTTACATAGATTTATGGAATAATTAATATAGTTTAAACTATAATGATATGCTAACTAGTAATCTGTATTAGAGATTTAATTAATAGTTAATGTAAAAGTCATCATTCTATGTTAAAAGATAATATTGTTTGTTGACAATATTCTTTACTATAACACACAAGTAAAACCAACTACCTATAATGAACTTAATTAAGTCAATATGATCGTAAAATAATAATTAATATGATAGTTGATTTTAATGTAATAGGTAATATGATGACTATGAGTATGACATATATTAAATGTGATTCATACTAATAGATAATATAATAAATTATGTTTAGATTCAAGTAGATTATAGATAAATTAAATGTGATTCATATGTTAATATTGTTAGTATTATTAATATTGTTAGTATTATTATTATTAGTATTATTAATATTGTTAGTATTATTAATATTGTTAATATTATTATTATTGTTAGTATTATTATTATTGTTAGTATTATTAATATTATTAATATTGTTAATATTATTAATAATAATAAGTATAATAAAAATCATATTAAAACTAAAGAATTTGCTTGGTGTAGTGGTTAAATTTTCTTTGGTTGCTGAAGGAACTTGTCTTCAAATCTCATTTAGTGCTAATTTTATTTTATGGTGCCAATATTTACATACGGATTAATTACGGATTTCCGGATTTTAATTCCCGCTCCATGGTGCCAAAAATTACATACGGATATAATCCATACGGAAAAACCCGTATGTAATGTTGATTTTACGGATTTTGATCTGTATGTAATTCGCGTTTTTCTTGTAATGAATAGAAACTACTTTAGATACCAATAATTTTTTTAGTTTATAAAATTGTCTCTAATTTAGTCAAATAGTAACTAACTATTTTGGTATGTAGAATTAGTTTCTATTTAATAATTTTCTTGTAGTGTATTGATGAAGATGTAACACCTCCGTTTGAGTATTCTAGGGATGAAGATAATGATTTCTCTTTGTTGCAAATTATGAAAAATGGTTGTCGAATCCTTTATCGATAATGTTTAAAAAAGTTAAGTAACTTGTTTTATTTTCCAGATTTTACATTTCTAATTATGATACCTTTATATTGTAGGTTCTGGTCAAGGAAGTGTGCCAACTAGAACAAATTTCGAACATCAAGAGGAACATATTGAAGAATATAAAATAATGTGAAAATGATTTGTCCTATTTTGTACTTTATGAACAATATGTTAAGTTTTCATACGTAGTACTTCATACCAGTATTCTTCTTTTACTGCTTCCTCCTAGTTTTTTTTTTAACTCATATTTTGTGCTTGAATTTGAATTTCAATGTGTATACCCGATATATTTTAGTATAAATTTAAATTTAGTTATATATGTATAACTTGTCAATTGATGAGTTTTATATCTATTTTATTTTATTTATTTATTGAAAAAGTATTTTTTTCAAACACAAATAAATAAATACAATAAATATAAATAATTATGGTTGAAAAAAATATATGAATGCTTAAATGATGAATGAGTAGAAAACCAAATGTTCATAGTTTTGAAACCTATGATATTGTATATATGGAGGCTTTGAAACCCATAACAATTTACAGAGCCTCTATGTCTGTGGATAACAGAGAACCTCTGTGTATGTGGATAACAGAAACGCAGTTACCTATCAACTCCAGTCCATAGTAAATTCAAGGTAAGTCAACACATTATTATTATTATTATTATAATATTATTCATAATACTAATATTATTAATATTCATAATATTTATAATAATAATATTATTAATATTATTAAATATTATAAATAATATAAATAATAATATTTTTATTAATATTAATAAAAAAATTAATATCAATAATATTATTTATAATATTAATATTATTATTATTATTAATATTATTCATATTATCAATATCATTAATATTATTAATACCATTAATATTAATAATAATATTATTATTAATAATATTAATATTATTATATAAATATTATTAATTTTATAATATTAATAGTACACATATCTCTTATTTATATTATAATAATATTTTTAATATTACGCATATAATTATTATGATTAATATTATTTTTATATTAAAATTATTAAGATTATTTATATTCTTAATATTGTTAATAAAAATATCTATATTAATAATAGTATTGAAATTATTTTGGATTGTAGTGAGGGGTTTTGAAACCTCCGTTAAATAGTAATTTTTCTTGGGAATTGAAAAAATCTTCGGGAAAACGTCTCCAACAGATGATTTAATGCGAAATGTAAACACTACAAAAAAACCATCAAATAGAAACTAATTTTAGAGACAAATAATAATTAGGTGCTATAATGACTAAATTAGAGATATTTTTTAAACTAAAAAAAAATTGGTTTCTAAATTAGTTTCTATTATTGGTAAATAGCTTCTAAATTAGTTTCTAATTAGCTACCAAGGTTTTAACTACCAATTATATTTAGATTCTAACTTTGGTAGCAAAAACCTTGATTGCTAATTAGATACCAATTTAGAAACTATTTAACAGTAAAAGAAACTAATTTAGAAACCAAAGTTTCTTTTAGTTTCTAAAATGGTCTCTAATTTAGTCACTATAACAACTAATTATTTTTTATTTTTAAAATTGATTTCTATTTCATGATTTTTTTATAGTGAAAAATAGATATTAGTATTGGAAAATTAAACATTCGTTAAAACTCTTTTTTCTTGTAGTGAAAGCCTACAATTTAATTCGCCTATGCATATATCCACTTATCACATTTTGTACATGGAAATAGATATTAAAATCCAAATATTACTCTTGAAGAGGGATAGAGGTTGGAATATAGGAAAACACAAATAAAATATTATTTTGGACAAATAGGTGATTAGGAGGTGACCCGCTTAAACATAGGTTCTCAAGACTATACTCACTTTCGGTAAGTAAAGACTGGATTGTGGACCAATATGAAACTTGGTGTGATGACCATTGGCAATGGTAGCTTGAAGAAAAGAGTGGTTTGTATGAGATTGGGACATTATTCATGAACAAAGTGGAAGGTAAGGTAATGGCGACCAAATCCTGAGCAATCGGAGGAACACTGTGGTCGGAATACGTAAAGGCTCTTACAGTTTTGTTAACTCTCGACAATGGCGGACACTTCGTTTTTCTTTACTAACTTCCCCGAACATTTTATGGAGAGAGATCTTTGGAAGGTTTTCCAAAGGTGGAGAAGGGTTATGGATGTCTTTGTTTCAAGAAAACTCAATGCAAGGAACAGGAAGTTTGGTTTCGTAAGGTTCCAGGGTGTGAAGGATGTTCTTTCTCTGGAAAGAGAGTTGAGTGCAATCTGGATTGGCACTTGGAAGATGCAGGTGAACCTTCCCAAATATCAGAGGAAGGATGGACCAAGGAAGCAAAGGAATGAAGGGTCCAGATTAGGGCGGAATCCAAAGCTGGACACAACGAGTGGGAAGGGGAAGCAAACGGAGCAGGTTTCGTTTGCTCAAGTTGTCTTAGGGGGGGCAGGCAAGCTCGGAACTGGTGAGAATGCGGGTAGCTCTTTGGGGGCTGAAGTCGATTTTCTGGTTACAGTGGAGGTAGACCATGATGATTGGTTAGAAGGAAGCTACGTTGGTAATTTGAAAGAGCTTCCAAGCATGCACGTGATTAAGGAGAGCTTTGTGTTGGGAGGTTTCAGCCTAGTCAAAGTAAGATATCTTGGTGGCAGGTTCGTTCTGCTTTCATGCGATGATGGAGGGAGTCTGCAGAAGATCATAGTAGACAACAGGTCATGGTTCGACAAAGTGTTCTCGGCGGTTACCCCCCTGGGATGGTTCTTTCGAACTAAAAGAACGTTTTGCATGGATACGATGCAGTGGAATCCTGTTACAGTTCTGGTGCAATCACAGCTTTTCCAAAATAGGGGTCGTGGTGGGAGAGGTGATGGAGGTTGACGAAGCAACTGAGAGAAGAGAAATAGTGGAGTTTGCTCGGTTTAGAGTTAAAACAACGGTCAGATCAGCCGTCAATATGGAGAAGGAGTTGTGTATCAATGGCAGGTCGTGTAAGGTCGCCTTTGTTGAAGAGATGTGCGTCCCGGAGCGGAGTCTTGGCAAGTGGAATGGCGGAGCTTCAGAGGTAGACACCGAAGAAGCTAGCTCGGATGACAGAAGCGTAGGTGCTAGTTTGTGCGATTCAGTGGGGTCGGAGCTTGGGATGGCCGAAGATGGAGGTGCGGGCGCCGTCGGGGGAGGAGGAATGGAGATGGAAGTGACGGTCCAGGGCAAGGTGGGCCCGGGTTGTCTTGGTAAGGGGCGTGAGGGAAGGGTTCAAGATCATTTAAGAGGGCCAATTAATGTGCACGGTAATTCTTTGAGAGAGAGAGTGGCTTTAGTGGGTGGGCACGGTTGTCTTAGCTCAAAGAAAGAGAAAGTGGAATCCTACGTGGAGGTGGCTAGTTCCAAGAAGTCCAAGTCAGCACGGTGGGTGCGCCTCCCCTCCAGGAGGACAATCAGAGGTTGTAGGGGCGGGTTTGGATGAAGTGGAATCCGAAGATGAAGTGGAAGGTGGGGGCAACAACGGTGATATGGATGGCAGGGTGTCGGGTTTGGATGGAGAAGTTGTAGGAAGATAGTCCTCAGTGGATCAAGTGTTTTTGGTTCACCAAACAAGCAGCTCGTCGAATTCGCTATTCACTTCTGATAGTGCAATTGAGAATTGTAACAGGATTTTTTGGGTGAAGACAGATAAAAATTTGGCTGCAAGTGTCTGGGGAGTAGGGAAAGAAGCTGGGTTTTCGCTCGCTGATCGAGAAGAGGTAGTTTTAGATGGTATTTATTCGTTATCTAATCAAGGCGGGGTGACTACGAGAAGAATGTGGAAAGAGAGGAGCAAGTTTGTTAATGAAGATTCTTAGTCTGAATATCACAGGGATAGGCGGGGCGGTAAAAAAGAATTATGTCAGGGATATGATCAGTAGGGAGCAGGTGGACATGGTTTGTTTACAAGAGACAAAGTGTTCAGATTTTAGTAGGGAAAAGGTGTTTCTTATTTGGGGAACCAACGAAGTGGATTGGGTGGAAAACAAAGCAGTTAATAGCGCAGGTGGGGTGATTACGATGTGGAGCAATAAGGTTTTTCAGCTGTCCAGTTTCAAGAATGGTAGGAACTTTTCAGTGTTATAAGGGGTTTGGAAGAGGGGTTTCGGAACCCACGTAACCATTGTGAACATTTATTGTTCAAGATCTTTTCGGGAAAAGAAGAAGATGTGGAATGAGATCAGTTGTATCAGACAGGGTCAGTTAACGAAGGCTTGGTGCATCATTGGAGACTTTAATTGTATAAGAAGGCAGGAGGAAATGAAGAGTTTGGTGTCGTGCTCTGATTACTCTAGAGAAATAAAGGGGTTTAATGATTTCATTGAAAGCTCTGAGTTGGTTGATATTCCGTTGGTGGGCAGGAAGTTTACTTGGTTCAAATCGAATGGTTTGGTGAAAAGCAGGATTGACAGGGTGCTGATATCCAAGGAATGGTTGGAGTTGTGGCCAAACAGCCAACAATTTGTCTTCAATAGATCAATCTCGGATCATTGCGCTGTTATTCTGAAGGAAGTTTCAGTGGATTGGGGTCCGAAGCCATTTAGGTTTTTGAATGTTTGGCTGAAGGATAGTAGGTTCAAGGAGTTTGTGAGTTCGAGCTGGTCTGCTTACAAGGTGACAGGAGGGGGAATTTTTGTGTTTAAAGAGAAGCTGAAAAAGTTAAAAGCAGACCTAAAGGTGTGGAATAGGGAAGTATTCGGAGATGTGAATCAGGCTAGTAAGGAAATCCAGAAAAGGTTAGACGAGTTAGATTCTCGTGACGACGAAGACGGGTTGATGGAGTCAGAAAGGGATGAAAGAAAGTCTCTCTTTGCTCAACTATCTGAGTCTAAATCCAAACAAGAGGCGATCTTATTCCAGAAAGCAAGGCAGAATTGGATAAAGCAGGGGGATCACAATACAAAGTTCTTTCTTTCCGCGGTTAAATGGAGGAGGGCAAGGAATCAGTTACATGGTTTTTTTGACAATAATAAATGGTGTGATGATAAGGAGGAGGTAAAGGATAAGGTTAGTAAGTACTTCGAAGAAAGGTTTGCCCGGAACGATGTTTGTCAGGTCACTTTGGATAATGTCAGGTTCAATACCATATCGGAAGCTGATAACGCTATGTTAGTCAGCGTTTTCTCGAAAGAAGAGGTAAGAGATGCGATCTGGGGGTGCGATAGCTCAAAAAGTCCTGGTCCCGACGAGTTTAACTTTGGTTTTATAAAATCTTGTTAGGACATTTTGAAGAAGGATGTGATGAACGCAGTAAAGGATTTTGCTGATTTTGGATGTTGGCCAAGAGGATCAAACGCGTCATTTCTTTGTTTGATTCCAAAAGTTGAAAACCCTTAACAGCTGGGGGAGTTCTGACCTATCTCATTAGTAGGTTGCCTGTATAAGATCATCTCAAAGGCGCTATCCTTGCGCCTAAAAAAGGTGATTGGAAAAATCATTGACATAAGACAGTCAGCTTTTATAGAAGGAAGAGGTTTGTTGGATAGTGTGCTTATTGCAAACGAGGTTCTTGAGGATTACAAGAGAAAGAGAAAACAATGTATCTTCTTTAAAGTCGACTACGAGAAGGCATACGATTCGGTGAAATGGGAATTCTTATATTATATGCTAAGGAGGTTGGGTTTCTGTGCTCGGTGGATTCGTTGGATTAAGGGATGCCTGGAGTCAGTTTCGGTGTCGGTCCTTGTAAACGGAAGCCCAACTAGGGAGTTCTTTCCTAGAAAGGGTCTTCGTCAAGGCGACCCGCTTGCCCCTTTTCTCTTCCTTATTGTGGCGGAGGGGTTAGCTGGGGTGACAAGGGTAGCAGAGGAAAATAAATTGATTGATAGTTTGGAGGTTGGGAAGTGTAAAGTAAAGGTAAATATGTTACAGTATGCGGACGACACTTTGTTCTTTTGTGAAGCAAATACCAAAAGTGTCTTCAACATCAGGGCGATCCTGCAGTGTTTCGAGCTCTCTTCTGGGTTAAGGGTTAATTTTGCGAAGAGTAGAATTGGAGGGATGGGGATGGATCAGGTCACACTTCGGAGATTTCCAGCGATTCTTTGTTGTGATACGATGGTTCCTCCGTTCATTTACTTGGGTCTGCCAATCGGAGGGAGTCACAAGCGCGGTGCGTTTTGGAACAGGGTGATTGAGAAAGTGCAGGCTAGATTAAGCAGGTGGAAGGGAAGAAGTTTGTCGATGGCTGGGAGGATTTGTCTGATTAGGTCTGTGCTTTCTTCTATTCCGTTATTTTTTATGTCTTTGTTCAAATTGCCTGCTGGGGTGGCAAGGAAGTTGATCAAGTTGCAAAGGGATTTTCTTTGGGGCTGGGTGCAGAAGGGAGGAAGATCGCTTGGGCTTCCTGGAACCTGGTTTGTAAACCTCGTGAGTTTGGGGGGACTTGGAGTAATAGATCTGAGATTATTTAATTTGGCTCTGTTGGGAAAGTGGATTTGGAGGTTGGGCTCGGTTGAGGTAGGTCTTTGGAAGGACATCATTTTTTCTAAGTACGGTGGGTGGAGAGATCTGGGAGAGGCAAGTAATGGTAAGAGCTGTTCTCTTTGGTGGAAGGATTTGAAGGAAGTTTGGTATTCGAAGGGGTGGGGGAGATGTTTCGAAGATAGTTTTGAGTGGAAGGTTGGGAATGGGACGGACATTTGTTTCTGGAAGGATAGTTGGTTGATGGGTGAGGCGTTGAAGAATGTTTTTCCACGACTTTTCTCAGTTAGCTCTAACAAAAATGCAAAACTGTCGGAACTTGGGTCTTGGTCTAATGGGAGATGGGTTTGGGGACTTGTTTGGAGAAGGCCTTTTTTCGAATGGGAGAAGCCGGCGGCGGACCGTTTGAGTCAGCTCCTGCTTGGGGTTGAGGTTGTTCTTGAAGAGACTGATAGTTGGATTTGGAAGGGTGGGGGTTCTCAGTCATATACGGTTAGCTCAGCTTACAACCTTTTCAGGAAGGATAATGAGGCGGTTTCCTCGCAGGAGCTTAGAAAGTTGTGGAGGAGTAAGGCAATTCCATCTGCAATGGTTTTGGCTTGGAGGGTGTTGGAAAACAAGCTTGCTACCAGGGTCAATCTCAGTAGAAGAGGGGTACTTTTAGAAAGCTTGAGGTGTGTGTTGTGCGGGAAGGAGGAGGAGTTGAGTAGCCATTTGTTCATTGGTTGTTCGTTTGCTTGGCGAGTTTGGGGTTTATGTTTTAAGTGGTTAGGAATCCTGTTTGTGACTCATATTGATCCAAGGAGCAACTTTGATCAATTCAGATTAAGCTTACCTTCGGAGACGGGCCTGGTTGTTTGGAACACGATCTGGGTAGGGGTGATTAGTGAGATTTGGAGTCACAGGAATCGTATAATTTTTAATAGAGGAGTGGCAGACGAGAAAGAGGTCTTTGCGTTGGCACAGGTAAAGGCTTGGTCTTGGGTCTCAACAAATTCCCGGTTAGTTTCGTTCTCTTATTCTGATTGGTGTTTGGCTCCTTTGGAGTGTACGAGGTTAGTTTCTTGAGGTTTTTTTTTGCTTGGTTTTGTAAGGGGTAGAAGAGTTGGGTTGGTTTTTGGAAGGCGTTAGGTGGAACTGGTTTAGCGTTTTTATGTATAAGGGTTGAACCACCCCTGAAGTGGTTCTATTTTATTTTATTTATTATTTATTGTCGATAAAAAAAAATTAAAAAAAATTCATGAACAAAGTAGAGAGTATATCTATGAATATTTAGGAGAAAGACGAGTGGATTTGGAGGGATGACAAAGACTCTTATACAAAGCTAAATTCACAAAGCCTTCATGAGTAAGAGTTCTCCTTTAAAGTTTTTTGGAAATCAAAAGCTCTCCCTTTTGCCTAGTATTTTTTTTTTCAGCAATCAATAAAATAATTAAAAGGAACAGTTATGGATGTCCAACCTTGTACAAAACCTACCATCCCTAAACCCTAAACCAGAATTTAAAAACTTATACAAAACAAAAAAACAAAACCAGTTTAAAACCATTACATATGGTTTGTATGTAACACACAGGTTTAGCAGGAAAAAATCCCTACAAAAAGCAAGTAAACCAGAATAACTAAACACCAACCTACTGACAACATTTGAGACCAGCATCCTTCACAGCTACTACACAAAAGGGTTATGCAGCACAAGGCATTCATCATACTGTGAAAGGTCTATATGATCCAACCCCCTGTACTTCTTTTAGCATACTGTGCTAATGAAAAACACACTACCTAAATTACTTTACTATTTCTCCCATCTAACTCCTCAAGAAAACATCACACCTCATAACCGAAAGCACTCCCGTAATCCTTCACCGTCTTACTTGAACATTGGCTGGTTTTACCAACAGGAACAACATACCAGTTTTGCCTAGTATTTTGCATGGTGTGTTATCATAGGCATAATTGCTACTTGTGAAAATATAGTGTAGATAGGTGAAGTGCTCTGTTACGTATGTGGAATGCATATGGAGAATGAAAGACATTTATTCTTTAGTTTCAAGATGGTTGTTAAGGTTGTGACAACTATGTGATAAGTGGGTAGGTAGGTCTTTTGTTCATCATAATAGGCCATATCAACGCTTCAACCAGTTTGATATCATTGGCCTGAGAAAGAAAGGTAATGAGATTTGAAGATGCATGTGGATAGCTATAATATGTGGATATGGAATCATAGAAAGAAAGTGATATTGAGAGACGCAGAGAATTGATAAATCATAAATACCCAATTAATACAACTTTCTTCTATCCTAATTGGTGCTTAATCCTTTAGAAAGTCTCAAATCAGTTAAGTAAATCTTTTATATTTTGATGCAAGCTACAGTACATTTTCTTATTGGGTTTGAGATATGTCTTCAGAAAGGTTCTGCAGATTTTGCTCCTACATGTAGAATTTTGGTGTTGTATCATGTTACCCTTTGAGGTTTGACATAAAAGAAAAAGATTTATTTGATACCAGTAAAAACATATGCTTGACACTATATTATAATAATATAATAATATTTAAAATTAAAAAATAATTCAGATATAATTAAAATATTATTTTGTTTGTTTATAAAATGGATATTTTCTTAGTGTTACCCGACATAAAAATGTGAAGGGAATCGGTACTATCACAGGTTTTTCGTTGTAATTATGCATTTTTTATTTTCTGTATGTTTTTACTAAAGTTGTGGTAATGCTCCAAGTATAATTATGCGTAGAAAATAAATGTTAAACTACTTGTGAAAACCTGATTTTTTTTTATATGTAATTGCATTAATGTTGTGGGTTGAGGTGTTTAAAGATAATTTACTTAGCCAATGTATTTATGCTGAGAACATAGTTTCTGTTTATGGAAAGAGGTGTATATTTTGTTGATTTGTAGTTGGAGAGTCAAGGCATAGCTACAGGAATCTTGGAGAGTTTTGAGGTTATTATTATATGTTTTGGAGTCTTTTTTTTTTTATATATATGGATTGAAGTATTCTATTACTCTAATTTATTAAATTCTTTATTACCATAAAAAAACTAGTTAGAGCATCCCTAATGCAAGCCCTCATTCTTTATTTTTATTATTAATTATTGCTTTAATTTTATTATTAGTTATTGCTGTTAAAAAATGGTTAAGTGTTTGTGTCCAAAGTACATAATTATTAAATAATCATTGTACATAAATATATCTTAGGTATATAGTTTGAAGCATCTAAGAACTTTGTATAAAATATTTTCTTACCGATAATTTTGTTTTTAAATAAAGAACGACTTACAAAAGTTTCTGTAAAAAATAAATATAGATTAAAGAAAGAGAGATTTAGAAAATGCATATCAAAATCTACAAGAATTTGGAAAGGGAACAAAGGAATAATATACTTAACAAATTCAGACTCTGTTAAAAACATGTAAGTAGCTAGTTTAGTGTCCATTTTCTACTAGCTTCTTCCCGGTAAGCCCACAAGTAAGGGCTTCTCTTGGGATTTTTCCAACTTTGTGAACACCCTCAGCAAAAATCACACCCATTCCCATGTGCAAATGTGGTTCAATGTGACAATGGAAGGCCCAAACTCCTGGGTTATCTGCCTTAAACCTCAATGCAGTCCAACCATATGGAAATATCACTGCTGTGTTCCTCAATGGTGCATGTGTCAAGTTGAATTTCTTCTCATCACCTTGTTTGAATTTGCCTTCTCCATACCCCAAAACCCAAAAGTCATGCCCATGCAAGTGCCAAGGGTGAATCTCACTACCATTTCCACTCAATTGGTTTGCATTTTGCAATATCACATCAACAACCTCGTTAAGGTTGAACTTGTACACCCCATTGCCAATGGTTGAGTTAGGGTTCACAGGAGGGTTGAAAATGTCATAGTCTTGAGGGAAGGTCACAGGTGGAGGTGTTTGATCAAATGCATCGTTTAGTTTGAACTTGATGGAGCCCAAGTAAGGGGTTGGTGGCAATGTTAGGGACACGTTGTTAATGGACCATTTGGTGAACCCATCAACGCGATTTTGGGTGTTGAGGAGGAAAATTGTACGATCAGAACGTTTTGGAGGTTGTGGGGTTCCCATCTTGGCAATGATTTTCTTGGTGAATGCTTTGCTACGTTCAAAATCATTCCAAAGGGGTGTGAGGGGTGGTGGAGAAGTTGGAAAAACTGATGCAGAAATTGTCTTGTAGTTTAGAATGGTTAGACCTTGTGTGGTGTTAGGTTTTCTTCCTCTAACCCCAATTGAAAGCCAATAATTTTTCTTTGGATCTTGATCTGTGCGAAGGAGAACTGAGTAGGTCTCACCAGAGTAAATATCCATATCATCAATCACAAATGGTGTAACATAGTTTCCATCAGCTTCCACAACAACAAGTTTGTGATTCTACAACATAAAGAAATTTGGTGGGACTGTTAGTTGATTCATAAAAGTGAAATTTATGATGGCACCAATTGTATAATAAAGTGAGAATTCATTCGCCAATATGTCAAAAGACTTTTGAGAATTGATTTGCTTTCTCTTTGAGGAATTTTGTAAACTAGTTTTCTGTTAATTAGAGTGTATGAAATATATATTGTATGTTATAAAAGGAAGAAACACAATTAGTTTGTTTCAGAATATTTATGAAGAAATCACTGTTTACTTTATTCTTTTTATTAATTTATATTCACTTATTTTCTTACAGAATTTTTTAACTAGTTACACCTTCGAATTATATTAAGAAAATAAATTTACTAGAACTTGGTAGTATATATTTTTCTTCAAAAAAACAAGTACTTGTTAATATATATTTTAGCAAACCCTTGGAATCTTAATGATTACATGTACTTTTGCTTTTATTCTCCTAAATTTTCCTATATTTTCGACACGTCATTATATTTTACCAGTGTGTGTACGACAGCAACTCAGTGAGTCCCATTGGTATACATAAAACCCTAATTTCCAAATACAGACCATTCTTTGAAGGACAAATAATTGCCACTATTTTCTAACACCTCCCATAGTTACCTTTATACATCTATTTAATTCAACACTAGAATACTTTCCTTTCTTGCCACTATTCCCATTTTACTTTATTCTCTAAGGTGTTTTCTTTTGGCACTACTTTTACAATACAATAATCAATAGTTTATGTACAGAGTATGTAATACTTTTTTATATTTTCTTTTAATTTGCAGAATAACTTTTTATAGTTATCATAAAAATCATAGTCATCCATAACTTCTAACCAATTGTGAATATAAATTTTTATAACTGGTATTATATAAAATTAAATTCCCAAAAGCTTGCTGTTGTTGAACTTTTTTGAATAGGAAAAATGCTTCATATATTTGACTATATATATTTGATATTTTTCCACTTTAAAAAATGATAGAATCTGTAATTCTTCTAAAAATATACACAAAATTAACGTGTTAATTATGTGCAACTATTATTTATAGTATAAATTTCTAATCCATTAGACTCCTTCAAATTCCAATACAATGGTCTTTTTTTTGGATGTACACAAAAAAAGTCATGCATTCACATTAAACTTTTTTTCTTATAACACTACAAGAAAATCATGAAATAGAAACCAATTTTTAGATACCAAAATAATTAGTTACAATAGAAACTAAAATAGAGACCATTTTAGAAACTAAAAAAAAATTAGTTTCTAAATTAGTTTCTATTGTTTTCTATTATTGTTAAATAGTTTCTAAATTGATATCTAATTAGCAACTAAGGTTTTAAGTACCAATTATTTAGTTTATAAATTTGGTAGAAAAACCTTGGATGCTAATTAGATACCAATTTAGAAACTATTTAACAATAATAGAAAATAATAGAAACTAATTTAGAAACCAAATTTTTTTTAATTTTTAAAATGTTCTTTGGTTTCTACAAATTATTTTCTATTTCATAATGTTATTGTAATGTGATATATGAAAGGTACACCATTAAAACCATCTTTTTCTATTACGTGTTTTCCATTTTCAACTTCCATGATGATACGTGAGTCAAGTCTCTATTACCTTAACACCAACTAACACTTAAATTATTATATTATTAGTAACCAAAAAATTAGTAATAATGTGATGAATTACTGTGGGTTTCTCCATTTTTCTCATTTTGGTTTGAGTGAGAATAATGTAAAATATCTTATACTAATTAACCTCATCAAACGTCTGATGGTCACCAATTAAGATGTATGTGCATGACACTTTTACGATTCAAAGTTAAAAATAGAAAACCAAAAAAAAATAAGATGCAATATATATAGCTAGGTTAATAAATATAGAAAAATGATACATTAACATTATTATAGTAAACAATCCTTTTTTTTTATCTAAAATTTCAATTTTTATATGAAATAATAAAAAATATATTTTTTATATTATTAATTAAATATTGTATACTGAACATGTTGTCAACATATCATTCTATTCTTCATAAATATAGAACTCACCGAAATGGCTAAGTTGAGTGCAGCAAGGGAAGTGGTGCTGGCAACCCTAATCCTGTAGGTCTTGTTTGGCTCTACATGAAGAATTTGAGGTGCACATTCTTCACCACCTTTAAATTGGCACTCGGGAAGAGTGGTGTTTATGAATTTAGCTGCCAGAGAACAATTGAATTGTCCCCTTCCATTGATCAGCAGACTCTGAAATGGTGAATTTTTTAGTAAAGAGTGAGAATTAGATCTTAGAATTTTTTTATCACAATGAATTAAATTATTTAGAGTATTTGAAAAATACTCTAACCGCATATAAAAATAGACAGTTATATTCTTCGAAAAAGATAAAAAAAATATCCTCTTTCACAAAAAATCTATTCTACCCCAAAAGGGAAATTCCTGATTTTATATGATGATACAAGCATCAACATTACAGACTACAACTTTTCTCAAAAAAACTAATAACTCAAATTAGTATGGCTACAAAAACCAAACATGCCACTGATCAATAGTCAGTTTCTAGAATGTGTAGGTTCCTTTTTTTTCTTTGTATGTTTCTTTTCTTTCTTCCTTTTGAGTGAATAAAAAAGCTACTACTAATGCACTATTAAATTGCACATTATATGTATGTGGAACAGTCTGAAATTAAATAATAATTTTTAAAGTAATGTGAAACTACATTGTCTTGAAATATGTTTTGGAAAGGGAAGAGAAAAAGAAAAAGAAGATAGGGTAGGTTGTGGAGGATTCAAAAAGATGCCATATTATAAAAATCCAACCCTACTTTAACCAAATGGGTCACATGTGCATCTTTTTTCAAGATTACTTTGGGAATTTGATATGATGTTTTGATTTGGTTCTGATACCTTTAAATCACAATCATCATTTCTTTTTTTGTCATACGCGGAGGAAAAGTTGACATGGTTATTTCAATTGCTTCATGGCATAATATAAGCCTTTTCTTTTATTTAATTGCATTTGTTTAATAGCAAGATTTTAGAGTTTTATATTTTCAATTGTGTTAATTAAATATTTTTAATATAATAAATCCGCTATTTAAGATTTTATTTAAGATTTTAAGCGTAACAATGTGAATGGAATGTATAAGTATCTAAATGTGTCATTTTCATTAATGTTATAAGTCATTATTACATCATGAGATTATTGTCAGGGTAATTAAAATCATTAGATTACTAGATATAGAGAATTCATTAAAATAAAATCTAAGAGATTAAAAATACTATAATTGTAATACTTAATAGATCTAAAGTGTTATTATTATTTTTATTATTTTTTTATTACTATATAACTTATAACAATTTATATAAGATATGCAAAAGGTAGAAATTTTTTTTTCAGGTTTATGCTTGATTAGAACTATTGATGACCAGTTGTCGGTCTTATGTCAACAGGCTATAGTTTTGCAAAGAGGTAAGTTTTAAAATGTCTACACATATTTGGATTATATATATGCTTTGGACTTTTTTAGGAGGTTAGGTTGAAATAATAATCTTGGTATAACATTCCCAAAATTCATCACATTTATTTATTATTTTACTGATAAAAAATTTGCAAAAAAAATAGAATAAAATGTTCCTTCTATTAATCTAATGAAGTTATTACCTGAGGTTCACCAATCCATTTTAATGGTATGGAAGAGAGACCAACTTCTTGTTCATGTGAACTGGTGTGCCAGAAATCACTGAGAAGGAGGTTGAACTCACCATCATAATGAAATGCTTCTTTTTGTCCCTTTGGCAAATCTACTATCAGTGAACCATACAACCCTGCTGATCTTTGCATTCCATGGTGTCCGTGATAAAAATATGTTCCAGGCTGCACCATATAAATTAACACCCATAAAATTAATATAATATTATATAAAATATCTCCAAAATTATTAGAAATGATGACACATTTTTCAACCAAAACTTTTATAGTAACAGATTTGTAAGGTTTTTTATATATATATTTTTATTCATTGACTCCAACCTAGACAGCTTTGAAACTTATGGCCAGATATTCCTAACTTTCATTTTCCTCCACCAACCATAACTTTGGGCTGAAAATTCAAAGGATTAGGACATACGATATCTAAGCAGTTGAATGGAAAAAATAAAATACATTCAGCACCTAGATTATCACCATTCTTTTGATGATATGATAACCCAATAAATAATCTGTCTTCAAAAACAGTCAGAGATACTACTATTAAATACAGTGAAAAACTTTCTGGTTTACTCTTTTTCTATATATGGTACTGTGTATCCACACACCTTGCTTGGTTATAAAACTTTTAAAATGTTTATCAGAATTTGCATCATATAATTCCTTCTTTGACAGCTTAGTTCCTGAGTTTGTATTTATTGGTTTTCCCTTCTGTTACTCTCTATCAATGTACAAATGGATAATATAGAAGCATGTGTTTTTCTTAGTTACAACAAGTAGAGAAATGTAATTACCCTCTCAACTATAAACCTGTAGTGAAAAGTTTCTCCTGGATTTATAGCACACTGTGAGATAGCAGCAGTTCCATCTGCCCAAGGAGTTCCAACCTGCATAACCAAAATCTAGAATTAATAAGGCAGTTTTGTTGAGAACTAGGCATAGTTAAAGGCCATAAGTTTGAGATTTGTTGAGATTATGATGCATAAAAGAGAGTAAAAAAGAAAAGAAAAGAAAAGAACCTGTCTGATTCCATGCCAGTGAATAACAGTTCCCTCAGTGAAAAGCTTGTTGGTGAGAGCAATGTGAAGAGTGTCACCAACTTCAGCCCTAATAGTTGGCCCTGGAAACTGCCCATTGATTCCCATCACAACGTGTTCCAAACAATCTGGCTTTCTCATCATGTACTCCACATCAAACCTGTAGTGCCTCACCCTTCCTCCAACTGAATATTGTATCAGCCCCAACCATATGCACCAAACCAAAACTGCTTTCAACCCCATTATTCTCCACGCAAACACAAAACCTTACCAATACCACCGAGGTCTCAGCTACCAGAAGAACCTATTGGTGAAGAAAAAGGAACTGAAAGATATAGAATTATCAATAAAAGAACATTCAGAGGATTGAGATTGTGTCTGAATGGTGATACCGTAGGATGGGTAGCCATATACATATATATATAGTGAGACAGGGAAGGTGCTTTGAAATTTCACCTCATGCTGTTGAGTTGTTTTGGTGGCTATATTAATCTTGCAAATTACGTGTGTAACTTTTTTGAATGTATCAACTGTCAACTGGTTCTGCGTATATTCCTTTTATTTTAATGAAAGAATTAGGTATGGATTTTTATATAAAAATATGTTTGAAGCATAGTATATACATATATACATACTGGTCAACTTTAGGATGACAAAGTAATAATACAAGGAAGTCGTTGATAAATATTTATGACTTATATTTTGAAAAATTTCTCCCTACATTTTTAAGACAAAAAATAAGAAGAAAATTAATTACAAACCCTACATTTTTATGTTCACTAACTAAATTCAAATTATGAAACAATTTTTTTAAGAAAATACTTGTATTACATATACTGGTCTCATTTTGTTCTCTTCCAGAAACTTTTATAGAGAAAATCATTCAAACAGATAATAATTGCATGATAAGTTTGTTGATTTGTTTTAGGTAAATATTTTAAAACTTATATTTTGATTGGTTGTATTTTATTCTAACTTAAAGTTAAAAGTATTTTATTCTAAATTTACGGCAAACTAAACACCTGGAAACATTTTTTATATATTCTTGTAAGGTTTTTACTCGTAATGGTAATATATTCATATTCTTTTATAAACTTACCCCACAATAATAACCTTCAACTTGCAAAAAACATGAATTTAATTTTATCTCTTTAGAAAAAGTTACTTTTTCATTAGTTGATAGTAAAAGAGACTGGCTAAAATTTACAATCAAATGCTCAACAGATCAGAATATTCTGTATTTAGATCTGACAATACGAATAGTCCAAATCCTCTTCTGATCTTTCTCATTCTTTGTATAGCGTTAAAGAGATATGTAAATAATTGAAGGAAGAACTTTGGGTCTTCTTACAAGCCGAATTCTTTTTTTTTTATCAACAATAATCAATAAATAAATATGGAATACTTTAGGGTGAACCAACCTTTATACAACTTACCAAAAATAGTTAGCTATCAGAAAATCAATTAAAGAACTCTAAACCCTACCAAACTACTCTACTAAGATTCCCTAAAACCATAAACCAACAAGCTAAAACTAAAACTAAATCGAGTGTAGGCAAACCAAAGGTTCAAAACACCAATCAGAATAAGAAAAACAAGCAGATGGAATTTTAGAAGAGATTCAATCTCAAACCTTCAATTGAGCCAAAGAAAAAGCCTCTGAATGATCCGCTACTCCACCTTTAAAGACGACCTTGTTCCTAACATGCCAGATTTCACTAACTACCTCAATCCAGACATTCCCCAAGACTAAATTGACATAATTAGGTGCATTACTTAGGTTAAACTGTAGAAAATGGAATGAGGATTAAAAGAATCAACCAACTTCAACCCTAACTACACGTAACAGAGACTCCACACTAACCAAGCGAAACGACAACCGAAAAAAAGATGAAGAAAATTCTCCTCCTTTTACCCGCACAACCTACACGTGATATCTTCAATCACAATCCCATGTCTGGCCAAATTTACTTTGGTTGCGATCTTGTTTTACAATACCCTCCAAGCAACAAGATGAGCCGAAAGAAAAGCTTTAATCCTCCAAAAATCCTTAAAGAAATGTCGATGCTCCCCTTCAGAATCTCCTTTTAGGAAAACGTAGGCCGGCTTAATCGAAAACTCAAAATTTGCAACTTCTTTCCAGGTCCACTTATCAACTTTATCCAAATCAAGCACAAAGTCTTGTACCACTTCCAAAAAGCTAATCGACCTGCTTCTTCTCCTAGACAAAAGGACTCATTCTCCAAACCAAATTCCACTCACACCCATTGTTAACCCGAGTCCTACAACAATCCAACGAAACTTCTTTAGAAACACTAAGGGATAAAAGCCTTGGAAATTTACTCTTTAAGGCTTCATTACCCACCCATATGTCCTCTCAGAACTTAATAGACTGTCCATTTCCAACTTCCCAAACAAAACGGTCTTCAAAACTCCTGCCCCAGTCCTCCAACTTCCAAATCGCCTTCAAATCTCTCCACCAGAGGGAACCTTTGTTGTTTGATCCACCCTTTTTCAAGCTTCTCCAACCTCCATATTTAAACTCTAAAACCTCCTTTCACAAACCACCCTTATTAGAACCCAACCGCCAAATCCATTTTCTTAACAAAGACAAATTAAAAAGTTTGATGTTAATAATACCAAGCCCACACTAGTGTTTTCTTCCTTTGTCTGCCTTTGGACTATTGCTTATTCGATTATTTGGTCTTTCGGTTTTTTTATTTTTTGGTTTTGGCTCTTAAGTTTTAGGACATAATGTATGGTGATTAGATTTAGATTAAATTAGATTTTAGATTAGATTTTAAATTATTGTATTGATTGGAACCATATGAAGTTTAGAAGTTGTGGTACTCAGTTCTGGCCGATCGACATGCTCAAAATGCATTAATATCAGAAGAAGTTTAACGAGTTTAAGTAGTACGTAAATACTAGGTAATGCGTTCTTAATCATGATCCAAACCCTAACCCGGATGAATAATAATGGGTCATGATAAACATATAAATAGTCACAACTTTCGAGAAAAATGTACGTCATTATCACACATTAATTACACCGATTACTTACTTGAGTGCAAAGCACCTTTTGTAGGTGCCCTCTTGACCGAGAGCCCATGAAGAAAAGGAGAGCTTGACTGAAGTAAAAGAGTGAGAGCAGAGGAAGAAAAAGTGAAGCAATTTGACTCGTTCAGTATAATGAGAAAGACTCATCGACCGACCGAAGCACATATCAGTACGTAGAAGTTCTCTGTGTCCCTTTTTATACAAGAACAATTACCTTTAGCTTTGGGGTGCTTCCCTATTTATACCTAACTTGGACCTTTGATGGTGTGGATGTACATGTTGGACCCAAAAGGAGCTCAATCGCGTTCTAATAATGTTTTTGTGGATAATTTGGTGTTTTACTGACTAATGGCTTTTTAAGGTCTCTCGCGGGTCTCGTGTGAAAAGTGTCGATATGGTGTCGTCAAGGTGCTAACGACTAGACAAACTGGTGGTACATTGGGTGAGGAAACAAATTAATTTGACAAAAAAGAGAGTAAATATAAGTTGGGTTGGGTTAAAAGAAAGATAGTGGAAAGTAAAAAAATTAAAGAAAAAAAATTATAAAGTGTGTGAGTAATATGATGAATGTGAACAGCAAAGTCAAAAGAGTTAGATCACGCTGGCTGAGTCATGTGGCAAACGAGAAACATTTTTTTTTATCAGCGACTAATAAATTAAATTAAATGAAGCATTTCAGGGATGCTCCAACCACTATAAGAAAATCTAGAATTACATACCAATTATTAAATACGGAAAAAATAAGTATGTAAAGTGAACAATACATACGGATTCTAATCCGTATGTAAGATATTTAAAATTTAATTCAAAAAAAAAATTATTTGTATGTAATTTATTTCAAATTTAATTAAAAAATAATAAAAAGTGTTACATACGAATTATATCCGTATATAATGTATTAAAAATTTAATTAAAAAAATGTTACATATGAATTAAATTCGTATGTAACTTATTTCAAATTTAATTAAAAAATAACTAAAGATGTTACAAGCAAATTATATCCATATATAATTTATTAAAAATTTAATTAAAAAAAATTGTTACGTATGGATTATATCTATATGTAACTTATTAAAAAATAACAAATAATATTATTAATACTATTAATATTATTAATAGTATTAATAGTAATTAAGACAAGTATCGAATACAAAGCATCCACAAAACATTAGTCCTAGCAGTAAACGTAGCACAAACCAAGTCAAAATCACATTCAAGTCAGACATTATAGTAAGTCCCATCTTTTGAGCTTCCTCGATAGCAGTCTGAACTTCAAGAAACGCAGAGAAAGCACAAATAAATTCCCCCATTCCCATGAAAAATACCTCCACAAGTAGTAAGATCAGGACACCCCATAACAGCACCATCGGTGTTAATTTTAACCTATCAAGGTGAAGGGAACTCCCATCTAATAGGAAGAGGACGAAGAAATTTACCCGTACGAGTATTAATACCAAAACACTTAATTATGTTGAAAACTAACATATCATTCTTCATTGAAGCTTTAGAAGAATTTCCCACTAGACAAGTTAAATCTTTAATTACCGACATAGCCCTAAAAACCTCAATCTTATCCTGAAATCTAGCATAATTCCTCATACGCCATATCATCCAAATAGAAAAGGTTATCACAATAAACTTAATCAATTTAACCAAAGGACTACCATCACTCTTAATAAAAGAAAGAAGATAATCATTATTAGACAAATGAGAAGTAAGAAAAATCTGTCGAACCTAACTTATGTAAAGCATTAGAACATTCAAAAAATAAATTCTAAATAGATTCCTCAAGCTTTTCACGAATCATACACATAGAAAAAAATATGCCAACCTTTATTTTGAATATGTTGATCTGTAGGAAGCCGCCCATGAAAAACTTTCTAGAGTACTAGAGTTTTGGAAGGCGGAATAGATGAAAACCAAATTAATTTTGCCCAACCACAGGGAACTCCAGGTAACAAGAAAAAAGTCCTAGCTGATTTAAGAGTGGAACGACCAAACTCATCTAGAATCCAATTAGGAATATTATGTTCCTCCCTAACCATCATATGATTAAAAAAATAAGGCATATGCTCTAAAGATAAGGGAATATTGCAATCACAACCTGTCCAAAACTAAGAGACTGTATGCGAAATGCTAGCACCATTAGATAACCCTATAATATTTGCTAAAGAAGTAGTAAAACACCATTTATCATTCCAAAAATTAATAAAAAAAACATGTACCAACAGTTTAGGAAATATAATCAAGTATAGTAGAATAAAACTACTTAATTCCAAGCCAAAGAGATGAGGATCTATAAACCATTTTAAACTCGTATTTTGATTTAAGAACCATGGCTTTCAAGAGCAAAGACCAAGGTGTAGAACATGGAAGCTTTGATGATCCAAATCTGTGTTGAAGGGTTGTTGCTTTGCTGCTTTTGGTTGAAGATTAGTTCTAGGGTGTTTAGAATTCTAGTAAAGATCATTCTTAGTCCTTTGCACAAGGTTGATCAATTTTTTTTAAAAGAGAAAAATGTTTTTCTAAGCAAAGAGAAAAACAACCGGTTAAAATCACGATATAATCGGTTGTTTTACACTTAGCTTGATTGAAGGTTTTCAAAATTGTTTTTGACTTGGTTGACTAACTGTCATAACCAATTCAACCGGTTAAAATGACATTTCAACCGGTTGATTGTCACATTTCCTAACAACTTTTCAAAAACTTGTTAAATCTATTTTCAGTTGAATTAAAACTCTTTTGGCTCATGATTCACTGCGTAGAACAACTAGTTTTAAGAGCTATAAATATGGTTTCTCTTTGTAATAAAAAATATACATAAAGTGAGATTGAAATTGTTTTTGAGAAGAGATTCAAATCAAAGTTTTGCAAGATTTCTAAGTAGTTGTGCATTGGTTCAAGATCTGATCTTAGGAACTTTGTGATTCCTGAATTACCAAGTGTAATTTGTTCCTTTCTGATTCTTGTAATTGTTCTTTTCTAAACTTGTAAAACGTGTGTAAACCTGTAAGGTCAAAGGGTGTTCTGACTAAGGTTGTGTGAAAGGAAAAGAGGGTGAGTGCTCTTCTGGTTTCAAGATCACCTCTTTGTGCCTTTGAGTGTGTGTAATATGTGATTGATTGCTAGTGGAAACCCAATGGTTGTTCTGGGACTAGATGTAGCTCAGGATTGAGTGAACCAGTATAAGTTGGTTGTGTAATCTTTCTCTCTCTCACTCCTTATAAACTGTTTGATTTGATTTTGTTATTTCTGCTGCCATAAACAACCGGTTAAAACGAAGTTTCAACCGATTGATTTTCTGCAAACAGTTTCAATTACCTTGTTTGATTGACTTCCTTGATTACTTCTTCTGCAAACAAATGTTTCCTAAATATCAATTTCTCGCATATTTATAAAAACAACTTATAATCACACTCGGACATTAATGGGAATTAACATTTCAAGTCTATGTCTAGCCTTCAAAGATGTTAAGTATTGTTGTTTAGGTTAAAACCTTAAAAATACCTTTTAGTCAGATTTAAGATTCTCAATTGTCACGGAAAATTAAAAGTAAAACAACAATACCAATAATCAATCAAGAACTGAATATTTTAATATAAGATATCACCTCAATACATAAGAACTCGAGCAGATTACTTCCAATCCCAAAAGGTAGAATTAGCCATGCATACTTCTAGCACTTTCCATTCTCCCAATTTGGTTACAATTCACTCTATGGTGTTTTCTTCTCAATCTTGCACATTAGGGTTGAGCCTCTAGCCCCCTATTTATCCTAGTTTTCTAGGGTTAGGTCACTTCTTGTATCACGCTAATGGGCTAAGTGATAAAACATAAAAAGATCCAATCTTTCTCTACATCTTTTTCTATTATGGGACCTTCCAACTTTCTCTTTTTAGCTCAAATTATTCTCCTTTACTCCAAATCTTCAATTCTCCCTAAAAATCTGCAACTAGCACTAAATTTGGGAATAAAATGCTCTTATTCAAATAAAACTCATAAAAAAATGTATAAATGTATAAATTCATAAATTAGGGATTATTTTATCTGTAAATTAGCAATAAATCCTCATAAGTACCTATTTTTTAATATGAAATATTAATGAAATTAGACACTTATCAGTTCATAATACCATACTCTTAGAATCTAGGTTTGGATCTAACTCAATCCCATAAAATTGAGTTTTAAGATGCTTGGAACCGCTAGTTCAGTTTACTCTGATCCAAATGGAATTGTATGTGTATATAATGAAGTTTTTTATGCAAAAATTCTTCAATATAAGGATACATGATCTGGCAGATAAATAATCGCTTTGTTACTAGATATGTCAGCATTTAAGGCGGCAAATCCAGATGCTATCTTTGAAGATTTTATTCGGTGGCATTCACCTGGGGATTGCGAAGAGTGTGATTACCCTGAGCAAAGTAAATCATCATCATCCAGTTCTCTTGACATTAAAAAGTCAAAAGATAGTTGGCCTCCACAAGGGAAGCTTTCAAAGAGAATGTCTAAACATGGAATTTTATGGAGAAAGCTTTGGAATAGTGCAACTACTCTTCCTGCTTCTGAACAAAAACCTCTTCTTGATCAAGTGCTGGAAGCAAAACTGATTAGGGATGTGTGTTTTAATTTTAAACTTGATTAGGATGTATGAACTTTTGAACAATTATGTGTTTTAATTTTCAATTATGTATAAACTTTTAAACAATATTATGTGTGCTTTACTTTTCAATGAAATAAATGGATGCTTATAACTTTAATACATTATTTCATATTATTAGTATATTTTTTTTATTATGAAAATATATTATGTTTAGTTTAATTGTGCAAACCAGATTATAAAATAGATTATAAAAAATGAGGGTTAAATTTTATTTATTTAGAATTAAAATTATGACAGTTAAAAACGACACATTATACCCTACATAATGACGCTGCAATCTTTTTCAATGAATTAAATTGCGACAGTTATAACTGACACTATTTACATATAAAAAACGCTACTTTAAACATAGTGTTAAAGTGGCGGGTGTTGCGGAGGGTAGCGTGAAACCCCCACATTAAACTTTGTGGCGGTCAGTTCTATGGCAGTTTGAGAAACCGCCACACGCGTATATTGTTGCGGTTATAAATGCCAATTTATACAAAAATAACCGCCACAATATACATTATTTTTTGTAGTGATATTTGTATCTTATAAGAAGACCAAAAGGAAGAACTTGAGATGCTCTGGTCTTTGTCCATTTCTTCCTCTGGTGAGTCTTCACTTGAATATTGAGATGACCTTTCATAGTGTGCATCCTTGGTCATCTTCTTGTTATCTTGGTTTGCATCATTTGCTGCTTTTGGTTGGAGCTTAGTTCTAGGGTGTTTAGAATTCTTGTAAAGATCATTCCTAGTCCTTTGCACAAGCTAGATCAATATGTTTTAAAAGAGAAAAATGTTTTTCTAAGCAAAGAAAAAAACAACCGATTGAAATCACGATATAATCGGTTGTTTTACACTTAGCTTGATTGAAGGTTTTCAAAACTGTTTTTAACTTGGTTGACTAACTGTCATAACCAATTCAACCGGTTAAAAAAAAATTTCAACCGGTTAAAACAAAATTTCAACCGGTTGATTGTCACATTTCCTAACAGCTTTCCAAAAACCTGTTAAATTTGTTTTCATTTGAATTAAAACTGTTTTGGCTCATGATTGACTGCTTAGAATTGCTAGTTTTAAGAGCTATAAATATGATTTCTCTTTTTATTAAAAAAAATATAGAAAGTGAGATTGAAATTGTTTTTGAGAAGAGATTCAAATCAAAGTTTTGGAAGATTGCTAAGTAGTTGTCCATTGGTTCAAGATCTGATCTTAGGAGCTCTGTGATTCCTGAATTACCAAGTGTAATTTGTTCCTTTCTGATTCTTGTAATTGTTCTTTTCTAAAATTGTAAAAGGTGTGTAAACCTGTAAGATCAAAGGGTTTTGTGAGTAAGGTTGTGTGAAAGGCAAAGAGGGTGAGTGCTCTAGTGGTTTCAAGATCACCTCTTTTTGGCTTTGAGTGTGTGTAATATGTGATTGATTGCCAGTGGAAACCCAGTGGTAGCTCAGGGTTGAGTAAACTAGTATAAGTTGATCATGTTTTTTTTTGGTCAGCAAAGAATAAAATAGAATAAAAGGGGTACTTCAGGGGTACCCCAACCCATATACAAAAACCAAGTAGTTCAAGATAAGGGTAAATATACATTCTAGTGATGTAGCAGAACAAACAGATCCTAGCTTTACTTTCCTATATACTTCAGATGACCCCACATTACCTATTTAACCACATCTTCAGAGAAACCCAAATCTTGACCACCTAGCCTCTTTTGTTACGTGTCTTCATATGCTACCTGCAGCACAAGTTTCTTGTATGTCCCTTAATATGGATAAATCTGGACGGCCAATGAGCATTGTCTATCACAGATCAGCTTCTTCACGCTCCCATCTACACCTCCATCTACACCTCCACACGGCTTGTCACCCCAACTACTGCAACAGAGTTCCTGGAATCCACCTCGCACCAAAACAACCTTGCTGCAGCACCTTGAGCCAGCTCCTACTTTGAACCAGTGGCACCTGATTTCCTATCCTCACGTCCACCGGAAAAACTGCAAGCAAAAATTACTCCAACCAGAATTACCAATTCCTTTACTGCAGCAACACAAGAATAACTCATAATCCACCCTGCTTCCCCCTACTTCTCTTTAAACCTGAACCCTGTAACTTTTGACATCCTTTCCACCGCACCTGCCAACCATTCAGCTAACACACTACCTTCGTATCAGCAGCTTTGCAGACAAATGCTTGGATTAAGAATCCAATCTGAGTAGGAAAAGGTAAACGAACCCGCACCAAGCTTCAAGTATAACCACGTGGCCAATTGAGCTGAATGGAATACTTCTTCAGCATCCGGTATCCCTTGTTTGAACACAATTAAATTTCTCTGATCCCATATGCTTCTAATGATTGCTACCCAGAGCCCCTTCCAGACTTGATTCTGCTTATTATTTAAGTGAATTAAATGGAAACTCTCAAAATGAATTAAGAGATCCTTATGCTGAACAGACACAATACCCATCCACCTTAGACAAAGACCCCATATCCGTTGTGCAACCAGACACGTCATAAAAATATGTTGAGCTGATTCATCAGCTACCCTACAAAAAACACATAGAGGGGAATTGACAACTATAGCTCTCCTTATGAGATTATCATACGTTGGTAACCTCCCAATTAGAGCCCTCCATGTCGTACATAAATCTTTGGGTACCGCTTTGACTTGCCACAACAACGAAAAAACATTATGCAAGCTGCCATTGGAATAATTACACAAAGTAAGGTATGCAAATTTGACAGAGAAAACACCTTTGGGATCCCCACTCCATTCAATAGTATCCTCGGAATCTTTGTTCAAAGTCTTCCTTGTAATGAGGTTCATCATTTCTTCCTCTACAGAATTTTCCCACTCAAATCTAGCCCTTCTCCACCCTAACCTCCAAGACCAGCCTAACTCGCCCCACGAGCCTACCTCTCCCACCAATTTTCCTTGCTCTAAGGATATGGTGTACAATCTAGGAAACAAAGCTTTAAACTTATTATTGTCCAACCATGTATCTTCCCAAAACATGATTTTATCCCCCTTTCCCACTTTCCATGAGACATGGTTACGGAACCAACCCTCACCTTCTCCTTCTTCACAAACCTTACGAAGATCACTCCACCACCATGAATGATTCTTACCACAGCCTTGAGAACTTGTCGTACCATTACCGTACTTAGATACCAAGATCTCTTTCCATTTCCCTTTTTCTTCACTCATCATCCTCCACTTCCATTTTGCTAACAAAGCCCGATTGAAATTTTGTATATCCTTAACCCCCAACCCCCCTTCCTTCTTTGATTTGCATACATTTTCCCACCGAACCCAGGCTATATATTTACTATCATTGCCCCACGCCCAAAGAAACCTCCTTTGAATACTAGAAATCTTATCACAGACTGACTTTGGTGCTTTATAAAAAGATAGATAAAACAGGGGTATAGAAGTTAAAACCGACTTAATCAAACATAACCTACTGGCAAACGATAGACATTTCCCTTTCCACGCACTAAGTCTGGCTTTAACTTTTGATGTGAATGTAACTACAAGAACACATGATTCTTGACATTCTTAGGAGCAACTTGAGCTGGATTTGCAAGACACTTTACTTTAGAATTGGATCAATGTTCTAATTCAAGAACTCACCAAAACTTAGCACCAACCAAGACTCATATGGAAGTCCATGTATTGTCAAATGGAATCAAAACACAAGGAATGAAGAACAATAATTAAAAACTGGACAGAATTGAAAAGCTAGCTACTGAACCGAAAAAAAACAAAGAACAAAGCTGGAAAAGTAAATGTAAACGGTAGAAAATGAAGGAAAACACTAGGAATTAAAACTACCGAATGGAAAAATTGAAGAAAAGGAAGAAGAACACTTATAGGAAGATGCTTGCTGGATTTTGAGAATTGGAAGAAGCCATTCACGCCACTTGGAACCTTGAACCAAGATAAGTGATGGAGTGCCACCACTTGAAGCTCACCATAGCTCACAAGATAAGGCAAAGAAGAAGAAGACTCAAAACTCACAAATTCTCTCCAAATTTGAGTATAGTCTCTCTACTATAAAATTCCAATCTCAAAAAATACAAAGAGGAGCACCTTATTTATAGCCTATGAGGTGCTGAAAATGCAAGCTAAATGGCCCACAAATGCAATGAAATTCGGCGCCAATCTAGACAATGAAGGAAGTGTGACTTTCCTTCCTAGTTTGGCACCTCCTAAGCTCCTATCTACACTCCCCCCTAGACTCCCTTACTACTTACACCTTTTTTATTACATCCACACCCCTATTCTACAAAAGAAATAAGGAGAGCCATTTTATTATACTCTTGTCCCAAAGCTCTTGCCATGCTCCTAGTAATTCGTTGGGCTTGGGCCTTTTGTTGGGCTTGGACCCCTTGATGGGCTTGGGCCCCTTGTTGGGCTTGGGCTTCATGGGTTTGAGCATCCTCTACTTGGTTTCCATCATACTCCCCGGGTTGGAGAGAATTCGTCCACGAATTTGGGAAACCTGCAGCAAAAGGAGTAAGATTAGTAACATTGAAAGAATTACTACCAAGATAAGTAGAGGGCATATCTAACTCATAGGCATTATCATTAATCCTCTTGATGACTTGGAAAGGGCCATCACCATGAGGCATAAGTTTGGACTTCCTTAGAGAAGGAAATCTATCATTTCTCAAATGAAGCCAAACCCAATCACCGGGCTCAAAGATTAATGCCTTTCTCCTTTGGTTGGCAGTGTCAGCATACTTACCAACTTTCTTCTCAATTTGTAACTTGATGCGGTTATGCAAATCTTTAACAAAAGATGCCTTTTCAAAACCGTCTTTGCATAGAACCTCATCAAGTACAGGAATGGGAAGAAGATCTAGAGGTGTGAGGGGATTAAACCCATAAACAACCTCAAAAGGAGAATGGTTAGTGGTGGAATTCACTACTCTATTATAGGCAAATTCAACATGAGGTAGTAAATCCTCCCAAGCCCTTGGATTCCCGGAAATAAAGCACCTCAATAATTGACCCAAAGTTCTATTAACCACTTCGGTTTGACCATCAGTTTGGGGGTGGCAGGTAGTAGAAAACAGAAGTTTGGTGCCAAGTTTCCCCCATAAGGTCCGCCAAAAGTGACTTAAGAACTTAGAATCCCTATCAGATACTATACTTCTAGGAAGTCCATGCAAACGAACAACATCCTTGAAGAAGAGATTTGCAATATGGCATGCATCATCCACTTTGTGGCATGGAATCAAATGAGCCATTTTAGAAAAACGGTCGGTCCACTACCACAAAGATGGAATCCTTACCCTTCGATGTCTTGGGTAATCCTAAGATAAAATCCATAGAAATATCAACCCAAGGCATTGTAGGGATATGAAGAGGGGTATATAAACCATGGGGTTGGACCTTAGATTTAGCCTTCCTACATGCTATACATCTATCACAAAAGGTATGTACGGATTTGCGCATGTGAGGCCAAAAGAAATGTTCATGCAATGTTTCTAAGGTCTTAGCTACCCCAAAATGTCCCATAAGCCCACCCTCATGAGCCTCTCTAACAAGAGATTGTCTAATGGATCCTTGGGGAACACAAAGTCTTTTTCCTTTGAAAAGAAAACCATTATGTAAGAAAAAGTCTTTGTGACCTCCCTTGGAACACTCTTGATAGATTAGAGAGAAATCTAAGTCATCATGATAAAGTTCCCTTATGTGATCAAAACCTAAATATTGAACATTTAAAACATTTAACAAGGTATATCTTCGTGAAAGAGCATCGGCCACCACATTAATTTTACCTTGTTTATGTTTGATCACATAAGGAAATTGCTCAATAAACTCCACCCACTTAGCATGTCTCTTATTAAGCTTGCTTTGGCTTTTCAAATATTTAAGGGACTCATGATCACTATGAATCACAAATTCCTTTGGAAAAAGATAATGTTGCCAATTTTGCAAAGCTCTAACAAGAGCATAAAGTTCATTATCATAAGTGGAGTAATTGAGATGACTCCCTTTGAGTTTCTCACTAAAATGAGCGATGGGGTGTCCTTCTTGAAGGAGGACGACCCCAATGCCTATATTAGAGGCATCACACTCTATTTCAAATGTCTTAGCAAAGTTAGGAAGGACTAAAATGGGGGCTTTAGTTAATTTATCCTTCAAAGTTTGAAAAGCGTTTTCTTGCTCTTGTCCCCACTTAAAAACCATATCCTTCTTTACTATGGCAGTTAAAGGTGCGACAATTGTACTAAAGTCTTTCACAAACCGCCTATAAAAACTAGCAAGTCCATGAAAGCTTCGTACTTCATTGACATTGGTGGGTGTAGGCCAATGTTGAATTGCTGCAACTTTGGTTTGATCTACATGCACCCCTTTATGACTAACCACAAACCCTAGGAAGTCTATATGATCTAATGCAAAGAAACATTTAGCATGGTTAGCATACAATTTCTCCTTCCTAAGGGTTTCTAGAACTTGTCTAACATGGGACTCATGATCTTCTAAGGATAAGCTATATATAAGAATATCATCAAAGTAAACCACAACAAACTTGCCAATGAATGCTCTTAAAACATGATGCATGAGTCGCATGAAGGTACTAGGAGCATTAGTCAAGCCAAAAGGCATGACCAACCACTCATATAAACCAAATTTGGTCTTAAAAGCGGTTTTCCATTCATCACCATGTTTAATTCGAATTTGATTGTAACCACTCTTAAGATCAATTTTGGAAAATATTTTAGACCCATGTAATTCATCCAACAAGTCATCTAACCTAGGAATGGGATGCCTATATTTGATGGTGATGTTATTTATAGCGCGACAATCCGTACACATCCTCCATGTCCCATCCTTTTTAGGGACAAGTATGACAGGCATAGCACATGGGCTCATGCTATCTTGTACCCACCCCTTAGCTAATAAATCCTCAACTTGTCTTTGAATTTCTTTGGTCTCTTGGGGATTGGTCCTATATACAGGGCGATTTGGTAAAGAAACCCCGGGCATGAAGTCTATTTGGTGTTCAATCCCTCTTAGAGGTGGTAAGCCTTTAGGAGGATCTTGAAACACATCTTCATATTCCTTTACCAAATGGTCCAAACATGTGGGACTATCCTTAGCCGACTCATATTCAATAGGTCTAGGAATAGCTAAAAAAATAGGCTTGTGAGTAACTATTACCTTTTGAACTTGTTGGAAAGATATGAGAAGGCTTCTCTTGGAATTTTTAATTTCTTTTTCTTTCTCTCTCTTTTCTCTCATTTTGACTTGGTCCTCATGTACCTCCTTTGGAGAGAGAGACTTGAGAATGACTTTGTGTCCATGGAAGTTAAAAGAAATTTTGTTGGTAAAGCCATCATGGAAAATTTTTCTATCAAATTGCCATGGCCTACCTAAAAGGATATGAGTAGCTTTCATTGGAACAACATCACACAAGACCTCATCTTTATATTTGCCAATGGAAAATGTAATGAGGACTTGTTTGTTCACCACTATCTCACCCACCTCACTCAACCATTGTAACTTGTAGGGCTTGGCATGAGAGATGGTAGGCAATCCAAGTTTGTCTACTACTCTTGTGCTTGCCACATTTGCACAACTCCCCCCATCCACAATCAAAGAGCAAACTCTATCATTAAGAAGACACCTTGAATGAAAAATATTTTCTCTTTGAGTTTCATCAAAAGGTTTTAACACTTGTCCAAGCATGCGTCTTATTACTAATAGGTCACCCTCATGTGGGCTTTCACTTTCACTCTCACTTGGGGATCTAGAAGGTGAGGAATGTCTAGAAGATTCGGACCCATGCTCACTACTATCTACCCCATCATGCATATACATAGTTCGTTTAGTAGGGCAATTAGAAGCAATATGTCCATAGCTTAAACATTTAAAACACTTCTTACTAGACGATTTTTGTGGTGATTTAGGCCTAGCATTGGAAGTGGAAGGCTTAGACTCTCTAGGTTTGAAAGTAGAGTCCTTAGAAGGGATGTTTGAAAAAGAGTTTTTATTTTTCCAAGAAGAGTGGTAGTAGTTATCTTTAGAAGAATTTTTGAAAGCATTTTTCCTTGCAAGTTGATTTTCAATTTTGCTAGCAAGGTGCACCACATTTTCCAAAGAAGAAATTTCTTGTAACTCTACCACGTCTTGAATATCCCTTCGAAGTCCACTCACAAACCTAGCTATCTTAGCCTCCTCACTCTCATCCATATTAACTCAAATTAAAGGCGTGTCTAGTTGTTTAAAGTAATCATCCACACTTAGCGCGCCTTGATGAAACCGTTGGAGTTTCAACATAAGGTCTTTCCTAAAGTGTGGGGGTACGAATCTAGCGCGTAAACATGCTTTCAAATCGTTCCAAGAGACCACGGGCGGCCTCTTGTGTAGGTCAATGTCCATGAGGTATTGATGCCACCATTGCATGGCATAGTCCAAAAATTCTAAAGAAGCTAACTTAACCCTATGCTCATCCCTAACCCCATTTACATCAAAAATTTGGTCCACCTTAGCCTCCCATCCTAAGTGTACATTGGGATCACTTTCACCACTAAAACTAGGAAATTTTACATTAGGAGAACAAGGGTCAGCCACATGTTGGCGCCTCTCTTCATGGTGATGATGTCTTGGCCTTGGATTATCTTCATAATAACCATGGGAGTGCCTTGAAGAATGCCGACTAGGAGGAGGAGTTCTTCTCTCACGGTTTTGATGCATTTCTTCTCGGTTTAACTCCAAACTTTGGAGCCGTGCTTCCATCTTCCGTATCACCTCAAAATAGTGAGCATTGGATTGCTTGGCATTCTTTAAGTCTTCATAAAGGGCTGCCTTTTGTGGTGAGCACGGTTTGGAGGACTCTCCACTAGAGAAATGAGCCATGAGCAGAAAATACACAAAAACAGAAAACAAAACAGTGAAAGAAACTTGTTAAACAATTAAAAACAGTGAGATATAGGTTGCTGGAAAAATGCCCAAGAAAGCACTCAAACCACTCCAAGAAAATATTTTGTCCTCAACCAAGCCTTGCTTGTGGAATGGAGTAGCTTCAAGTGAAATATGTCACAGCAAACCAACTTACTTAAGAACAAGTCTCCACACAACTTTTAAGATGAACAAAAAGACAAGCAAGAAAAAGTGTAAACAATAAAAGCTAAACCAAAAAACAGAGAGTAATGTATGACAAACTAGAAAGAATATGAATGAAAGACAATCAAGAAAAATAAGGAACTCAATGAATAAAGAAGGCACACAAAAAGAGTCCTAAAGAAAAGTGCTAGAGTAGATGAAAGAAAACAGAAAACAGCTACTGGAATTTTTTTTTTGTTTTTTTTTTTAAAGCAAACTGTGCTATGTTTACAGATTTAACTGTACCGATTGAAAGCGAACTGGAATGTGAAAAATTAACCACAGAAACTTCAACGTCTTAACTCAAAAATGGCACTGGAACGAGGTAAAAACAGTAAGCCAATTGAGAGAAATAAAGTTTTCAAAATTGCTGCCCAATTACCGTATTCTTTTCGGCAGTATTATACACTTTTCGTATTTTATTTATCATTTTTTGTGTACTTGGAATTTTTGAGTGATTCTTTTTTCTATGCTTTTGTAACACTTTGAAGTATGTAAATCCAAATTTCCACAAATTTCCTATGAGCCAATTAATTACAGTAAATTGAAAACAGTAGCACGCTTGTAAGAAAACAGAGGAGCTTATCTAGGAATGAAAAACAGTATGATAAACTAACAAAGACATAATGGAAAGTATGTAAAGGAACTTGTATAGAATGAGAATACAAGCATGAACTCAAATCTAAAAATGAAAATGCACAAAGGATCAAGCAAAAAACTCAAAAAAAAAAAAAAGTAAACCAAAGCAAGAAACAATTAAAGCAATAAAAGTACTACTAGAAGTAATGACAATTATGGAATAACATGACTAAGACAAAACTTGACATGATTACAAAATTAAAAGACATATAACAAGATATAACCACAAGTGAAAGGAAGCTTAAGGTCAGCTCTAGGAAGGAGAATGCCATTCCAAAAGAGCAGCCATACTCATATGAACAATGAGTGCTAGAATCCTTTTCACAAACACATGGTGTAACAAAAGAAAAACAGCAAGAAAACTCAAAATAAATCCTAAAACAGAATGGTAAACAACTTGAATTAAAGAGCTCTTGAAAGTAAAGTGCAATACAACTCAAAATTTAAGCAAGAAACAAGCCTAGACTCTAGATACCACATGATGTGAATGTAACTACAAGAACACATGATTCTTGACATTCTTAGGAGCAACTTGAGCTGGATTTGGAAGGCACTTTACTTTAGAATTGGATCAATGTTCTAATTCAAGAACTCACCAAAACTTAGCACCAACCAAGACTCATATGGAAGTCCATGTATTGTCAAATGGAATCAAAACACAAGGAATGAAGAACAATAATTAAAAACTGGACAGAATTGAAAAGCTAGCTACTGAACCGAAAAGAAACAAAGAACAAAGCTGGAAAAGTAAATGTAAACGGTAGAAAATGAAGGAAAACACTAGGAATTAAAACTACCGAATGGAAAATTTGAAGAAAAGGAAGAAGAACACTTAGAGGAAGATGCTTGCTGGATTTTGAGAATTGGAAGAAGTCATTCACGCCACTTGGAACCTTGAACCAAGATAAGTGATGGAGTGCCACCACTTGAAGCTCACCATAGCTCACAAGATAAGGCAAAGAAGAAGAAGACTCAAAACTCACAAATTCTCTCCAAATTTGAGTATAGTCTCTCTACTATAAAATTCCAATCTCAAAAAATACAAAGAGGAGCACCTTATTTATAGCCTATGAGGTGCTGAAAATGCAAGCTAAATGGCACACAAATGCAATGAAATTCGGCCCCAATCTAGACAATGAAGGAAGTGTGACTTTCCTTCTTAGTTTGGCACCTCCTAAGCTCCTATCTACACTCCCCCCTAGACTCCCTTACTACTTACACCTTTTTTATTACATCCACACCCCTATTCTACAAAAGAAATAAGAAGAGCCATTTTATTATACTCTTGTCCCAAAGCTCTTGCCATGCTCCTAGTAATTCGTTGGGCTTGGACCCCTTGATGGGCTTGGGCCCCTTGTTGGGCTTGGGCTTCATGGGTTTGAGCATCCTCTACTTGGTTTCCATCAACTTTCTCCACCACCGGTTCCCAAAACTGCAACCTCCTTGGATTACCACCAACCTGTATTCCCAGATAGATAAAAGGTATTTGCATGATATCGCAATTGAGGGTTTTCGCATATAGCTCAAGATTGCTTCGATCTACCTTTAACCCTGCTATCTTTGATTTATGAAAGTTAACTTTGAGCCAGAAGCAAGCTCAAAAACCCTGAGAATCGCCTTAATTGTAAAGACATTGGAAAAGGAGTCTTCACACATGAACAGGGTATCATCTGCAAATTGTAGCAAGCAGCAGTCCACCTGAGCTCTTCCCACCTTGATACCTCTTAACAGATCCTCCTTTACAGCTTTGCGAACTAGACACGCCAGCCCTTCTACTACAATAAGAAAAAGAAACGACGCCAGAGGATCTCCTTGCCTCAATCCCCTTGTAGGTCTGAACTCCTCTGTTGAGCTACCATTGACCAGGACTAACACCGTAGCCGTCTCCAGACATCCTTTCACCCACTTTATCCACTTCTATGAAACCCCATTCTTTGTAGCATGTCCAACAAAAAAGTCCACCTAACCGAGTCATAGGCCTTTTCAAAATCTACCTTCAGGCACACCCCACTCTTCCGATTTCTTCGAACCTCTTCAATCACCTCATTAGCCATCATGACACTGTCTAGCATACCCCTATCTTCCAAGAAAGCTGACTGAACATCATCTATAACCAGATGCAAGACTTTCTTTATACGACACGACAACACCTTAGTGATTATCTTGTAAAGAGCTCCCACTAAAGATATAGGTCTGAAGTGCTCAACCAAGACGGGATTCTTCATTTTAGGGATAAGAGCAATAAATGACGCATTACAGCCCTTTGAGAAGCTCCCAGAATCTTGAAACAAGTACACAGCTTCCAAGATATCCTCCTTTAGAATCTCCCAATTACTCTTGATGAAATTATAATTATAGCCATCTGGGTCAGGACTTTTCGAACCCTCACACAACCACATTGCAGTCCTGACCTCCTCCTCGGAGAAATCCTCTACCATTTTCAGACTAATGGCCTCTGGAAGAGTCTTGAAGTCCACAAGACCAAGCCTAACACCATAATCAGGTGTGGCCTTGAACCTCTGTTCAAACACACGTTTCGCTTCTCTACGCACCGCTTCCGGTTCTTCGCACCACTGATTATCTATTTCAACACCTTTAATTTCATTCCTAAGCTTCTTCCACCTAATAATAGAGTGATAATACTTGGAATTTAAATCCCCATGCTTAAACCAAGTAGATCTAGCTTTCTGCCTATTTATAGATTCCATCTTTTTATCTAAGACCTTCTGTTGACTTAGTAACTCCAATCTCCTCAATTTTTCCCCTTCCAGTAAATCACATTCAGCATCCTTGACATCGAGGTTCTCAATTTCCATCATGATTTTGCGCTTGCACTCCTCAATATTTCCGAAAACACTCATGTTCCACTCCTTGATGTCGGTTTTCAGCAACTTCAATTTATCTTTGAGCGTTGACATTTTGTTTCCCTGTACCTCATAAGTATTCCACTTACCTTTCACCAAGTCCTTAAAACTAGGTTCCAAAAGCCAAGCGTCAATAGATTTGAACGGTTTAGGACCCCAATCTTTAGCCCACGATTTGGCCACTATGGCGTAGTGATCGGAGACTTCCCTCTCCAGTACATATTGCTTACTTGTAGGCCACCTTTGTAACCATTCCAATGATACTAAAAATCTGTCTAATCTGCTTTTGGCAGACCCATCTGCCTTGTACCAGGTGAACTTTTTGCCTACAAGAGGTAACTCCACCAACACATTCCTATCAATGAACTCATTTAAGTCTTTAATCTCCTTCTTCTGGCTGGACAACCCTCTAACACCTTTCCTTTCCTCCATAATCCTAACCGCATTAAAATCCCCGCAACAACACTACACCTCATTCTGACTAGAACTTTTAATGGTTGACAGAGCATCCCACATGACAGCTTTATCACTATTCGAGCAAGCAGCATACACATTCACAATAACACATAAGCAATTCATTTTAACATAAATCCCAGATACAGCTATAAAACCTCTTCCTTTAACATGAGACCTATACTCAAACACTTCTTTATTCCACATAGAAAGAATACCTCCTGCCCCATTTTCTCCTTCATTAAGTACCCAACCAATGTTATTATCCCCCCATAAAGCAAAGCATTTAGAATCAGAGAAATTCATAACTTTTGTCTCCTGTAAACACACAAACTCGGCACTCTCCTTGTAAATAATATGCTTAAGATATTTATCTTTTACCCCTCCTCCTAGCCCTCTGATGTTTAAATTGATAACAATCATAGACAACCTGATTTCGTGCCCTTCTTCATCTTACTCAAAACTTGTCTATCCCTATCCTCCATCACCTCCACTTCTTGTAGCATCATATCATCTCCCCATGGGCATGTCGTACCTAACCTTTTGGCTAAACCCCATAATCTAACTGATTCGGATTCAACAACTTCTTTCCTAATTCGGTTATTACATTCAACAATTTCAGAATCAGACAATGCATAGGATAATGAACGTGACCTGGTTGGGTATCTGTTCCCGGAATGTAACGATCCCGTGCCCCCTTTTGAACGACACCGTCGCTGGATTGTTCGACCCCCTTGCTCCCATAGCGCACGTAGGTGACGGACCCTATCTGGGGTTTGACGATCGTCCACCTCTATATGTTCCTCCTCGCCATTATGAACGCCGCCCGTCTTCTTCCCCAAATCTCCCTGGTACCCTTCACTGATCGAATTCTTCCGGCAGCTACTCGATTTAGAAAGAGAATTCTTTACTCGATTTGATGAACAAGCACCCCCTTTACTAACATTTAAGGACAAATGTTTTAATGGATGCTCCACCTACGGGCTCTCTGACGTCGCTGGTTGTCCTCCGTCAACACTCGTTGCACAAACGCCTTCAAAAGATTTTCCTGAAAGTGATACACGCCCAGCGTAGGTGTCCACATGGGCCTTAGTTCCAATAACCTGTAAGTGGGCCTCAGATAGCATTGGGCTTTCATTAAAAGAGTCAAACGACTCCACCTCTTTTACTAAGTCTACCAAGGGGCTTTGTATAGCCCCACACGCCACATTGACATGCTGAAGAGCAGACGCTGCTGTCCCTTCCTCTGCCCCCCCTCCCCCCCGCAGACTCACCTCTTTTTTTGTGAAGGAAAAATCAGACTTTCCTTGACCTGACACAAGATCTTCTGCACCTTCCTTTTCTAGATCCATTTTTGTCTTATTCATAGACCACCCCTTCTCTTCCCTTCTGTTTTCCTCCGGCCACCCTCTGCTACCTTCTCCATCCCCTCCCCTTTCACTACTCAGTTTTGCATAACAGAGAGAATCTTCCACAAAAGTTTCAAAGGATGAAACACTACCCGATGACCCTCCAAGACTAAGATCACAGTTGCATCTGGACTTAACTCCATCATAATAGTTCGCTTCCTCCACCAATGTAATATTATACAAACATCCATTAATCCGAAAACCTTTGGACAACTCTACCTTACTCGATTTCAACATTCTTACTTGAAACCGCGCATACTCCAATCTATTCCATGATAAAGAGGCTTCATCCACCTCCACCAGCGTTGCTACATCCTCTACCATTTTTTAGAAACACTCCTTGTTCCATAAGTGAATCGGGAACCCATAGCATTTAACCCACACCCGTTTGTAGCTGACCACAAGAGATTCTGACCAAGGCTTGATGTCTTCAAAAAAAAAGTCGAACCATTCTTTACTAGATTTCACAATGTCCTCTATTTTCTCGATAGACTTAGAAGTCAGTAAGACAAGATTATCTCCCAAAAAGCGAATTATGATCATGCTCATCCCTCCCTTAATACATTCTTCCTGCAAAGTCTCATGTTCCCACTCTGCCTTCATACGACCAACCATGCTGTTCTTCATCCACGGCAAGATGTTCGCCTTAGTCGTAAAAGAAGGCCCTTTCCAATGGGCACGAAGTGGGCTTCTTACTATATCAGCATAGGTTTGCTTACATAAAACATAACCATTAGCATCCTTTCCTACTCCACTCCTGATAACTTCTTTCCCTCTTTTTACCATCCACACCTCCTTGTTCTTCCTCTGATAGTTTCGAGAGGGAAACCCACCACTTCTACTCTTCTCCTCCAAGCAAGGAGCATTTCCCGTATTCACAAACCTTTCCCTCCTGTACCTTGGTACATTAACATGAAGTTTCATGTTTCCGATGAAGCAGTTGTCTAGCTCCCTCTCCAGGCTTGGAACATTTCCCACCTCAAAAAACCTTATAAAGCCAAACCTTCTACCCCATCTATTCAAACGTTTAGAAATGAACACTTCTTTGACCCTGGCCCATTTCTGAAACAGTCTGAACATTTCAAATTCACCATGATTTTCTGGAAAGTTTGAAAAGAAGAAGGTTGTACAAGGCTTTGTCGACTGTTGATGATGATGCTCCGCCTGCCTTCTCCGATTTTCCTGTTCCTCCTTCGCCCCACTCCACTCAGCCATCGCCCTCATCTCTTCCTCCAATTTCCTTAGATGCTATATATGCAAACAAAACTCCAAATGGTTGTATAAGTTGATCATGTAATCTTTCTCTCTCTCACTCCTTATAAACTGTTTGATTTGATTTTGTTATTTCTGCTACCATAAACAACAGGTTAAAACGAAGTTTTTCAACCGATTGATTTTCTGCAAACAATTTCAATTACCTTGTTTGATTGGCTTCCTTGATTACTTCTTCTATGATTGTTGTTAAAACTTCATTTGTATCCAATCATTGTGAAAATATTTTGACAAACAATTCACCTTCCTCTTTTTTAGGCCATAAATTCTAACACAAGGTATGTTGCTATAAGCAATGTTCAAAGCAAGTTGAAGAAGATATGCATTATTTTCATGACGAAGATTAATAATCTTCAAATCTCCATTCTCAAGACGAGATCATATCGTATCCCAATTCACGGTGACTATGCCTTTTTTCAAAATATCACTAGTTCAAATAAAATTTTGACACCACTGCTCAACTTGGTTAAGAAGTGAAATAAGTCATTTATACATATTAAAGTTATAAGCTAGAAATCTAGTAATCACCACATTGACCAATTGAACCTGACCCATCATGTTAAGAGATTTACCTTTCCAAGATGCTAGCTTCAATTCGACTTTATCAGCCAAAGGTTGAAGAAATCGCCACTTTGGAGCACCAACAAAGATAGACACTCCTAAATAATTGAAAGGAAAACAACTGTGACTACAAGAAAGAATACGCTAAATTTTGGTGATAAATCTTGCAGAATTATCCATGGTGAAAAACTACTTTTAGAGTTATTAACTTATTGACAAGAAAAATCACCACATGTTTTAAGAAAAATACTCAAATTTCTAAGAGACTTAATATCCCCCCTACAAAAAACAAATATGTCATCAACATATAAAATATGAGAGGGAGTGAGATAACCTTGAGAACTAGCCATATGTAAAATTTTATTATCATTCACAAGCTTAGAGATACCTCTACTGAAAACTTCCTCTGCAAGACAGAAAAGTAAAGGACAAAGGATCACCTTGATTGACACCTCTACTACAAGGAAAAAAAACTCACCAAACTGCCATTTATTCTGATAGAAAGCATAATTGGTCGGAGAATTGTACTAATCCAACCGACAAATGAAGGGTGTCAAAACTAATAATAAGAACTTCCAACTCAGAGTGTCAAAGGCTTTAAGAATATCAACTTTCTAAGCCACATTACCTCATCTAACATTTTTACAAAGCATGTCAATAGCTTCACAAGCAATACCAATGCAATCCTGAATTTGTATACCTTGCACAAACCCATATTGATTAGGATAAATGATTCTAGCAGCCACAAGTGCAAGCTTGTCCACTAATATCTTGGAAATAATCTTAAATTTGAAATTAGCAACAACAATTGGACTATAATCTTTAATGGAGTCAGCACCTTGAATCTTATGTATAAGAGATACCACATTACTATTCATTCTATGGAGAACCTAGTTTTGTTTAAAAAATTGTTGAACAACATTGCAAACATCTGTCCCATTAATGTCCCAACAAGAACGATAGAAAACACCACCAAAACCATCAGGACCAGGAGCACTATTACCATTAAGATTAAAAACAACAGTCTTGATTACCAAAAATTCAGGACATTTAATCAACATCATATTCTCCTCAGAAGAAACTAGCTCAGGAATATAATAACCAATAAAATCTTCCATATTACTTGTATCTGAAACATTAGAAATAGACTTAGCATAAAGATTTTTATAAAAGTCCAAAATATGATCCCCAATGAGTTTAGAATCCTCAGTAACCTCATTATCAATTCGTAGACGATGAATTCGACTAGAATTATTTCTCCTTTTGACCACAACATGGAAAAAAGCAGTATTTCGATCTCCATCTTTGAACCATAACATCTTGACTCTTTCTTTCCAAAACAAATATTGATAGTGAAGAGCATGATCATGCTCCTCTTTAGAAATCTTTTCTTGACAGAGAAGTCCATCAATATCAGACAGACTAGCCGTCTTTAAGTTTTGTTGAACACCAAGGAGAAGACCCTGCTTAAGAAGAACTGCATTGTGAACATTACCAAAATAATTTTTATTCGAGTCTCGGAGCTCAATTTTCAACCTTTTTAACTTATGTTGCAAAATAAACATAGGAAAACAAACAACTTTATTAGCCCAAGAATCATGAATAAGCTTTAGACATGAGGTGTCCTAAAGCGGCATAGAAAAGAAACAAAAATTGCTAACCTTCCTTAAAGAATTACTAGCAAGACTAGGAGAATGATCAGAACAATTTTTAACAAGAACTTGATAGGTATAAGAATCCCATTCATCCAGACACACTCCATTACATAGAGCCCTATCCAGTCTTCTATGAATTCTATTGAACCCTTTCCTTCCATTACACCAAGTATAACAGGATCCAGTGAAAGACATGCTCCGCTACACGTTATCGTCGCATGCACAGAACCCCTCACATCCGCTCGTCATGCGCCACGCACAACACCACCGTGTTGGTCGCGTTTCACTGCAACGTCGTGCAAGCTCGTCGCACGCAGATCACGCTCCTCCGCACTCGTCACGCATAGATCGACGCAGGGACCACTGCAACAGTAAGACAACTGTTTGTCCACGACTCGCACACCTCCGCGACACACCCCAAAGAGCCTCAATACGTAGAAACCCTAATGCACCACCTCCCACCTCTTTTATTACGACAGTTATTTTTTACCATCTTTATACGGGATCATAGATTTCGTTTTTTATACTAGTGTTATAGAATTAAGCAATAATATAGTAATTAAAATGTGTTAATTCTACAAACTTTAGAACTTTTCATATTTGTAGACTTGGAAAAATTCAATTTCCTATTTCTTCTCTTATTTTATGAAAAAGAAATAAGTTACCAACCATAAAGAAGTTAATTAATGATCAATAATCCTTGCATATAAAATACATGTACATCATGTACAGTTTTATTCTAGATTTATATTCAGGTCAGAGTAATTATATAATTTATTTTGCTGATGAAAAAGAATTCTTACAAATATACTATTTCCCAAATCAACCACTACCCCAAAAATTTAGATTTCACTATTAATATTTAATAAAACAAATTGCTTCATGAATCTTTGTGCTTCTAAAGAAACTATTTGAATTAGACTATGTTACCTAGAATGTTTATTATCAATAGTGGATATCTTAGAAAATTCTTCTATCTGAGATGAGGAGAAAGAAAAGAGAATACTTAATACTAAAATAATACATACTTTAATACACATATCATACCAGTTACTAGATATGCCATTACTTTAATATATAATTGTTAGTTTAGACAAAATTCTGGCACATTTTAACATATTTTGTACCTTAAATGTATTTATACAAATTACCTTGTTTGTCACAAAAGTTAATCATATAATTGAGTTAACAATTGAAACCAAATTTGGCTTGTTATATTTTTAATGTGTTATTTTAAAGACTAAAAATAAACTACTTATATTTAAGATAAATATCATACTTTACCTAAATAAAATTTTGTTTGAAATTGATCATCAAACTTTCTTTAATATGGAATTTTTTTTCTTAATGATCGGACAGAAATGCCTAAACCAATCTATAATAGATGCATCCTCCAATATGATTAATAATTATATAAAAAAAAAACTATGACAATAATTAAACAAACAAAAATAAGAAAGCAGAAAAAGAGCAGCCATGGATGAAAACACTTAAAAATAATTAAAAAGTTTTTTTATATAATTGAAACTAAATCAATTATCACATGCTCTTTGATAATAAAAAAGTAATTTGAGAATTTTTCTTGAGTCGGGATGCTAACAACAAAGTCCCCAAATAGACTCGTTTGATTATTTCTAGGTTTGACTAGCCGTAGCATAAGGGAAACATTAACCCGTGTGCTGGTTTGGTTCTACAGGTTTCAAGACTAATCATATATCCATAAAGAGAATTTACCACTTTCCTTATAGTTTTATACCATAAAAAAATCATTAAATAATAATTAAATTTAAAAAATAAAAATAATCATTATATTAATTAAATTAAATATTATTTTAAAAATTAAAAAATTATTAATATTTAAAGTAATTTTTATTATTAATACAAATTTATAAAATAATTATTAAATTATTGTTTAAAATAACTATCATAAATTTGATTATTAATATTCTAAAACATTCTAAATTAGTTTCTAAAAGAATTTATTTTTTTAAATAGAGTATCTTGTGAATTGGAAGTAGCATAGGGATGACAAATCAAGGAAGATAGATATTTTGGTTTTGTGAGGTAAAAGAGTGAGGAATAAGGATGCATGTATGGGGTATGAAAGGGTAGTGGGGATTTATCAAGGGTTCAAGAATTTTGAGCTATGTGGTGGTTGATATAATATTTGGAATTGTTGAATTCTTAAACCAGGACAGGTTTGTATATATGAGTTGAAATACTACTTAAGTGTCTTGTTTAATTTTAATTAATTTTTTTGTTGATAAAAGAATAAATTAATTTAAAATATTAAGTAGTTAGTATGATTAAATATTAATTTAAATATTATTTTATAAATTTTTATTAATAATAAAATTATTTTAAATATCAATAATTTTTTTAATTTATAAAATAGTGTTTAGTTTAATTAATATAATAATTAATTATTTTAATTTTAAAATTAGTTAATATTTTATAATAATATTTAAAAATTGAATTCATAGTCATCATCTCTCTGTATAAAAAAAATGTTACTGCCTTTATAAAATATAACTCTGACGACATAGAAAGGTGGGGAACAAGGTGGTTGCCACCGAGTTTAAAAAACAAAAATAAGATAAAAGAAAAGGAGAAAATAACTGTTAGACACGGTTTAATCTGGTATGACTAATTTGACTGATGACCATGGCCTATCATATTTACACGTTTTTTTTCTTGACCACGTTTTGTGTTTGCTTTTATTACCTTTTTTTAATTTGAAATGTTTTATCCTGTTTGGAATTGAGAGAACATTGTCTTCTTCTGTAAACGCGTTCCAATTACAGATTTTCTCCTCTGTAAACGCAAAATATGCATGATGTGAAAGCAAAAATAGAAAGTAGAGAAAATGAATAACAAAAAGAAGGCATGACAAATCTTCTTAATGAGTAAGGAAAAAACATGGGAGTTGGTTCAATAAGAATTCTTAACTATAAAACTAGGGTTACACATACTTTTTATTTCTCAAGATTTTTATTGAAAAGAATTTTTTAAATTACTCTCTCTCAAATCTCAATATATGTTAAAAATAAAACAATTTTTCATTTTAGAGAAGATTATGTTAGAATGTAGGGTCAAAGGAAGAGGGAGGTGAATTGTTTTCACAAGATTTTCGCAAATATTGGAACTTGAGTGAAAAGATCTATAAATCAATCAATTAATTTTTCTATTCAACTAGATTAATAGGTTTTTATGAAAAATCAACCAGTTATTTTATCGAACGAACTGACTGTTTACAATAGAAAACAAAGAACAAAATATAAAGCAGTATATCAGAGTAGGGAAAGAGAGATTCACATAGAGAGATTTAGACTAGTTCACTCTTAACCAAGAGTTACATTCAATCTTCAGCTAACCAGTGAGAATTTACTATGCAATCAAAACTATATTCAAACCACACCAAGAATGTCGAGCTTGAACCCCTCAAGAACACACAACACTCTTAGCCAAAACCACACCAAGAATGTTGATCTTGAACCCTTAAGAACACATAACACTCTTAGCGAAAACACAGTTTTTAGAACCTCTTTCTGAATTACAGTATTCAAATAAGGAAATAGAAAACACTTGGAGTTTTCAAAGAAGTAGAACAATTGAATTGAAAATCCAAGTACTATTTCACACACAAGCAATGATCCAAAAGCTCTTGTTCTTCTCTTGAATTTTTTTTTGATAAAACTCTCTAGAAGAAGTGGATTTTTTTTCCTTTCACATTTTTTGGTCAATTTTGTAGAGAAGGTGTAGGGATATCTTGTGCGAAAGCGTGATAATTTCAACCAAAGATTATGAGAAATTAAAGTAATAAAGAAAATGAGAATGATAACAGACAGAAATTTTTAGGTGAAAAACCCCTTTAAATAGAGGTAAAAAAACCATCGGCGAGAGAGCCAAAACTTCCACTATAATGGTACTGGGGTACAGTGAGTTCCTCTCAGGCTAATAGATAAATAGCCCTAAAACAAATTCTCTCTATATGGGTTAAACACTTACATCCAAGAGAAGAAATAGAGAGTATATGAAAAGAGGGAGGAAGCAAATGTATGTTGTTGTTTGTTGTGTGTTAAATTGCTTGAAGGAAGCCACTATATATAGTGGTTCTAGAAAACAACAATAATAAAGACAATTAATGGTAATTAACCTCCCTTTAATAACAATTAATTGTGAACGGTAAGTAACCTCCCAATAATTTCAATTAATTGTCAACGGTAAGTAATCCCCATTTATGTCAAGAAAACAGAAATGTGAATCATAACCCACAGAAGGAAATATCAAATTGTTTCTAGCTAAGAAGAAGAAAAAAACATTGTACTCATATCTGAATGATACTCAAGGACAAAATCCTGTTTATTTAATTAACTTTGTACTCTGGGGTCAAATATCAACCTACATTAAACATAAAAGAAAAGTGAGATAAGAAAATTAAGACAATTGTATTTTAAGAAAACATTAAAGAAATAAAGCCATTTTTTATACAAGTTTTGTTGGGAAGAAATATGGCCATTTTCAAATTGTTCATTTTGTGTTGTTCATTGCCTAAGTTGGGAAACATCATAAAGTGTTGTTTTTGTGATTTTGGAAAAAAAAGTTAGCAGCATGATTTAAGTGAAAAGGGTTGCAATCCTCCTTTAAGGATTCTTTTTCAACGAGGATTTTTTTCAACTTGCTTATAGGGGTGTTATAATATACTCCTTGTCTTTTCTAGATTCCCATTTCATTTTCTCTTAGTCTTATCTTGATTTCTTATTTATTGAGCAAACATGTCCCTTACTTTTATTATTTCTTTATCCATTTTTTTTATGTTTTCTCTCGGCCTTCTTACCTTATCACTAGACGAGCCATAGGTGAGCCTCATTGTCAGCTATGGACCTTTAAGAATGTAAGTTTCTCTTTCAACCTGACTTTGAGTTGCACAGACAGCTATATCAAATTAAGGAAATTTCACATGCACGGGTCCCACAATTGCAACCAAGCAAAAAAATAAATAAATCAAAGTCTTCAAACCGTGGACTCTACTGCACCATTTTGCTTCAAAATTTTCAATTAATTTTCACTGCATCATTCATCAATTCACCAATCATCAAATCACGGCTTCCCCACAAGAATATTCAAAGTTTTTTTTTTCTTAATCAAAACCGTGTACTCCACTACATGTGATTTCAATTCAACACCAAATTTTAAAGTCAATTGAAGAATGCAAATCACCAGTGAATTTCCAATTTCCAAAATGCTACTGCATGTGACAAGAGGTTTCAAAGACGCGGGTCCAACTTGAATGGAATTTCTTTCAAATCATTTTTCTATGCATGCAAGTGACAACTCCACCAGAAAATTCAGCCTCTTATCAATTTGTTAGAATTTTCTGGAATTCAATTTCTCGCTGTTTCTGCTCACAGATTGTATTAAGTTTTCAGCAATATAGAAAACAAAAACACCATTAGCAATCAGCATCTGCGAGTTGAACAATTCAAATACTTTGTGTCACACCAATGTATTGTCGTGCATATGAGACACATATGCTTCACTAATCTGCTTGCGTAAATTTATTTCAACCATTTAGAGCAAAATCACATCAGTACCAAACTTAGCTATACTGCACCAGAAAATCAGATAGAATCTGCAGCACAAATTTGTACTAAAGTTCATAAAATAGCACACAATTTTAGTGCTGCTCCAAAATTAGTCTTCAATTCCTAAAAAACACCAGTAGCGCACCAACTGTTTGACGAAATGTGTCACTACTGATTTCAATTTCAACCTCAAATTGCTTTCGTAGATTGTTCAGTTCAAATAACTGAATCGCATTGAATCTTCACGCCAGCAAAATTCGACCTTCCTGCTTCAGTTATTGTAAATCAATAACGAATTTTTGCGAGCTGCTAAAAACAGTGCGAATTTTGCTGACGCTTGAGAATTAACTTCTCTGATTTCGATTTTCTACTTCACTCATGTTTGCGCCATTTCAACACAAATCATCCACAGGGAACACCGATGTGAATTTCACGAACAACACATCACCAGAACAAATTGCAGAAATCAACTTGAACAGTTCCGATTTCAACCTCTTCACGTATCAATACGTCAAGTGCGAAGAGCGAAAAACTTTTAGCAATTAAGAAACACCAGCAATTTCACTCGTATAATTTCATTTTTTAAGAACGAGCCAAAAATTTCAAGCACAAAATGAATTGACTGAAAACGCAACAAGAATTCTCATGAAAATCTGAAAAACAAATCAGATTATTCGCCCAACCAAAATCACTTTTCGCACAACAGATCTAAACAGATTACTGTGCACACCACTCAATTTCTCTTTGAACCACGAAAAAAAAAATCGGAAATTTTTCGAGATATTTCGAAAATTGAATATGGAGAAGATGATAATAGAAACCTAATTTTAAATAAAATTGTTAATGATCTAATAGCAATTTGTGAACTCAAAAAGAAAAATCAAAAGCACTCAAGAGATCTAATTTATGAAAAAAAAATTCAAAAAATTTAAATAATGGAGTTTATGACAATGTTTTCTAGACAAAATATTTATGATTATAAGTCAAAATGACTCAATTATAGAAAATTACCCCAAACAAAATTGAAGAAAACTCACAAATTTCAAAAGAACACGTGTTCACCGTAATACCTAAAAGCACATATATAAAGTTAAAGTAATAACAGTGAATTTGAACCAAACAAAAAGACAAAAGAATACAAAATCAATCTTTAAATTATGAACAACATGGAAAATAGAATTTTTTTTAAAGAACTTACTGATCTCTTTTTATTACCAAATGATGCAATCCTACTTTGCATCTTCATTTGTAGATCTTCTTCTTCATTGTTTTTAATTTGAATTTGTTCAATGGAAGATAAATAACAACGGAAACTTGAAGAATTGTAGAAATTTGAAAGAGATAGAAATTATGATGGTGGATCTAAGTGAAGTTAGGTCAATACTTAGTTTCTAGAGTGAGGTTGGACCAACACTATTAGGATGAGCCTATAAAGTTTTTTAACAAGAAACCAAATCTAGAGAGAACTTTGAACAAGTAAAAGTGTCTCACAAATTGGACAACATTTCATTACTCAAATCATAGTTAAAAAATCATGTACAATAGACTCCTATTTATAGGAGAAAGTCTCTCAAACCCTCTCAAATGAGAGTGTGACAAGTGACATGCCTTCATTGGAGTAAAATCATCTCCATTGAGGATAGGACATGTGCACACTTGTGCCTTCACCGCCTACATATCTATTTTCACCCCTCTTTTAATATTTTACACTCTATAACATTTTCTATTTACACCCTACTCTACTTTGTCCCAAAATACAAGGTCCAATACTCTCTAACTACTTTATACAACTTTTACAAGGCTAAGAATAAGAAAAAGACTTTACAATCTCTTAAGTAATGCTCGATCTTCGTCTATCTTCTTAGCCAAAGTTTCAAGGCCGGATGATTTCCATCACATACTCCTAATAACTTTTGTGAACACGAGGCTTTTATGTCTCAAATTAAACCTAAGACTATAGGTGAAGCTCTTAAAGATTAAAATTGGATCGTTGTTATGCATGATGAACTTAATCAGTTTATTAGAAATGACGTATGAATTCTTGTTCCCAAAATTACAAACATGAACATAATTGGAACCAAATAGTTTTTAGAAATAAGCTTGATGAATTTGGTCTTATAACAAGAGAAAGAGATAGGTTAGTTGCTAAGGGTTATAATAAAAAAGAAAGAATCAATTATGATGAAAAAACCTACGCATTTGTTTCTAGACTAGAAGCTGTTAGATTGCTACTTGCTTTTGCTTGTATGAGTGGTTTCAAGCTGTTGTACAAGATGTTTTGATGTCTCCAAATCCAAGTGGAAAGCTTGAAGACCTTGTTGTTGTTGTGCGTGTGTGTCTAGTTGTTTGAAACTTGTTAATTCACTCTTTAAGTTAATCCAAACTCAATTGAATCTTTAACATTTTGAAAAGATGGTTTTTCTAAAAGGAAGTGGAATTTCAACCCACAAGTTGTTTTGACACTTACTAGATTTTAAAATGATTTAAAAAAGCTTTGTCTTTGCCTTTGCTGTCAAACAAATTTTAACAGGTTGAAATTTCGAAACAACAGGTTGTTTGACACTTAGTTGATTTCAAAATGATTTGGAAAAGCTTTATCTTTGCCTTCGCTGTCAAACAAATTTCAACAGGTTGAAATTTCGAAACAACAGGTTATTTGACACTTAGTGGTTTTAATGCTGTCAAATAAAATTCAATCGATTATTTCAAAAAATCAACCAATTGTTTTGCTGAAAACCTTAACAGAATTCTATTAAGTGGTTTTTCTGTTTTAAATGATTCCAACTGCTTTTGGGCTTTTGTTGTAACTGTTTTAACCATTTGATTGAAAGATAAAAATGTGGTTTTACGCTCCTATGCATTGACTAAGTAAAAGAGATCAATCAAAAACAGTTTTCAAGTTTTCAAAGAGCTTTTGAAATTGTCTCAAGTGTGTGGAATAGGATTGGGTCTTGTATTCTGAACTTTGATCTTGTGGTTTACCCAGGTGTATTCTATTCTCTTCATTCTTAATAATTGTATTTTTGTACTAGTGTTTCCAAGAAGTGTTGTGTGTTCTTGAGGGGTTCAAGATCAACATTCTTGGTGTGGTTTTTGCCAAGGAGTGGTATGTGTTCTTGAGGGGTTCAAGATCATTACTCTTGGTGTGTGTAGTTTGTAATCTGTGATTGATTACATAGTGAATTCTCAGTGGTGTTTGAGGACTGGATGTAGCTCAGGTGTTGAGTGAACCAATATAAACATTCTGTGTGAATCGCACTATCCTTACACTCTTTAAATTGCTTTAAATCTGTTTTGATAAAACTGTTGATATATTTCACAAAAACAACAGGTTGATTTTCTACATCAAGCTTAAAACTGTTTTATATTTGGCTGGTCAGTTTTTCCATTGATTAATTCTTCATAGCCTTGCACTCTACCTTCAATACTTGCGAAAATCTTTCAAAAATAATTCACCCCCCTCTTGTTTTAGCCCTATAATTCTAACAATTGGCATCAAGAGCAAGGTTCTTGAAAGTTATTCAAGTTTTGATCCTAAACCTTTTTTAAATGGCTGAAAAGTTCCCTTTTGGGGAGGGTGCTTCAATAAACAGGTCACCTCTGTTTTGTGGACTGAATTATCAATTATGGAAGGTTAGAATGAAAATATTTGTTGAATCAATTGATAGAGGAATCTAGGATGCTATTGTAAATGTCCCTTTTGTTCCTAAAATTGAAAAAAATAATGTTTTCATTAAGAAACCTTGGTCCCAATGGACTGAGAGTGAAACTAAAAAGGCTCAATATGATTGCATTGCTAAAATTATAATCTCTTCTGCCTTAAATTCCAATGAGTTTTTCAGGGTCTCAAAATGTGCTTTTGCAAAGGAGATTTGGGACATCCTTTAGCATTTCCATGAAGGAACAATTGATGTGATGAACAGCAAGGACAAAAACCAGCCATCAAACAGGTACAATACCAAGAATGTTAATGAATTTAATTATACAAACTACACTTGTTTTGGATGTGGTAAACAGGGACACATCAAGGCTGAATGTCCAAACAATGTGAGCAAAGAGAAAGGAAGCTACAAGAAGAAAGGCAAATCAAGAAGAGCATACAATGATGATTCATCTTTAAGTTTTTCATCTTTAAGTTAAGGAAGAATCTTAATCAAGCAGTGTAAGTTCAAGCTCTTCCATTAATGTTGAAAATTATAGCCAACTTCTTGAGGCCTTCAATGAGACTCATGAAGAAGCTAATAGGTTGGCTCTTTTGAACAACCGGTTCAAAGGTTTAAACATCTGGTTGGAAAATCAAGTCAAGACTTTGGAAGAAGAGTTGAACCATTCAAAAACAGATTTTGAAAGTTTGGAATGATTTACAAAAACTCTTCTTGCAAGTGTGATTCTAGCTTTTGTGAAAATTGTGAATCACTTGAAAAGAAAGTCCACTACCTTTTAAAAACTGTGGACAAGTTTTCCAAAGGCCAATCCAATCTTGAATCTATTCTTGATTCTCAAAAATGTGTTTTTGGCAAGGTTGGGTGGGGGTTTAATCCAAACAGCAAGAACAGATATGTTTCAAAATCCTTTTCAAGTTTCTTTGAAAAACAACCTGTTGTTTTGTCAAAACAATCGGTTAAAATTTGCCATTACTGCATGAAAAGGTGTCACTCTATTAGATTATGCAAAGTAAGGAGGTTTTTTGTCCCAAAGGTATTTTAAAATGGGTTCCTAAGGTTTCTGAGGTTCCTAAGGCTCTCACTAACATCATTGGACCCAAATTCATAAGGGGACCAAATCTTGCTTTTTAATCTTTTCTTGTAGGTATCCTTGGCAGCCAAGAATCACTTTTGTGTTTGAAGAATGACTGATAAAGGGAAGAACATCAAGAGCAAAGTCAATCTTTGTACCTACACTTTTCAATTGTATATGTCTTTCAAGGTTCTTTGAATGTCAAGAGACATCCTTGACACATGCATAGTGGTTGATCAAAAGAGAAACTTCAGGAATAAAGAGAGTATGTATGTTTTCATTTCTCAATTTATGTAAGTGTGCCTTGTGACCATTTGAACATCTCAAAGTCTTCTTTTTGGGTGAATCTATTAGGGTTCTCTGTGCAAAGGTATTGAACAAATTGCATACTGCATTTTCATCAATTTAAAAGGTAATTTTTGGTTATGAAAAATGTTCACTTTGCTGTCATAGTAAAACAAACGATTGTTTTTCCTCTGACACCTTTGTATAATGCTGCCAAGTTTGCTTATGCATGATTAAACCTATTTCTCTTTTTCAAATCATGCTTTCATACAAATATACATTGTGTGTGCCTCAAAATCTGATAATAAAAGATTATATTCACTTGTTTTCTTATAAGCTCTATATCATTTCCTATTCTTGAAATGTCAACATTGTTTGTATTGCTGCACTAATGTATTATCATTCTGATTTCTGCTTTGTACAAACCCTTCTCATTGTCTATTTGTGAGAACAAATAGGGAGAGAAATTTAAGCTTGATTTGGTTGTATAGATAGCTTTAAAACTGTGCATTATGTTGTTGTTATTCTGCACTTGAAAGCACTTGAACACTTCACTTTTTTTGGTTTTTCTTGTATATGCAGAAAATTGGTTTGTGTGTGTCTTGTTATCTTGCTTCTATACTTGCTTTGTATATGCGTAAATTATGTGTTGTAGGACCTTTCAAGTATAGGTTACCGAAAATAAGGCTTCCTAACATTTGACCTAAAGTTCTATTAACCACCTCGGTTTGACCATCAATTTGGGGGTGACAAGTAGTAGAAAACAAGAGTTTAGTTCCAAGTTTTCCCCACAAGGTCCTCAAAAAATAGCTTAAGAACTTTGAATCGGACACAATACTTCTGGGAAGCCCATGTAAACGAACTACTTCCTTAAAGAAGAGATTTGCAATAAAGCAAGTATAATCTACTTTGTGGTATGGAATAAAGTGAGCCATTTTAGAAAATCAGTCCACTACAACAAATATAGAATCCACACCCTTCGATGTCTTGGGAAGACCTAAGATAAAATCCATAGAAATATCGACCCAATGCATTGTTGGAATAGGAAGAAGGGTATATAAACCATGGGGTTGTACTTTAGATTTAGCCTTCCTACATGCTATACATTTATCACGGAAGCTATGTACAGATTTGCGCATGTGTGGCCAAAAGAAATACTCATGCAATGTATCTAAAGTTTTAGCTATCCTAAAGTGACCCACGAGCCGACTCTCATGTGCTTCCCTAACAAGAGATTGCCTTAAAGATCCTTGGGGAACACAAAGTCTTTTTCCTTTGAAAAGAAAACCATTATGTATGAAAAATTCTTTGTGTGCTCCTTTGGAAAACTCTTGATAGATAAGAGAAAAATCAAGGTCATCATTATAAAGTTCCTTTGTGTGCTTTGGCTTTTCAAATATTTAAGAGATTCATGGTCACTATGTATCACAAATTCCTTTGGAAAAATATAATGTTGCCAATTTTGCAAGGCTCTTACAAGAGCATAAAGTTCCTTATCATAGGTGGAGTAGTTGAGATAACTCTCCTTGATTTTCTCACTAAAATAAGCTATGGGGTGGCCCTCTTGAAGGATAACAGCCTCAATGCTTACGTTGGAAGCATCACATTCTATTTCAAATGTTTTAGTAAAGTTAGGAAGAGCTAAAATGGGAGCATTAGTCAATTTTTCCTTTAAAGTTTCAAAAGCTTTAATTTGGTCTTGTCCCCACTTGAATACCACATCCTTCTTTACTATAGCATTTATAGGTGTGGCAATAGTACTAAAGTTTTGCACAAACCTCCTATAAAAACTAGCAAGGCCATGAAAACTTCGTACCTCATTAACATTGGTGGGTGTTGGCCAATGTTGAATTGCTACAACCTTTTCTTTGTCTACATGCACCCCTTTAGAACATACCACAAACCCTACGAAGTCTATATGATCTAAGGCAAACACTTAGCATGATTATCATACAAACTTTCCTTCCTAAGGGTTTCTAAGACTTGCCTAACATGTGAGTCATGATCTTCTAAAGACAAGCTATAGATAAGGATGTCATCAAAATAAACTACTACAAACTTGCCAATGAAAGGTTTAAGAACATGGTGCATGAGTCGCATGAAGGTACTAGGAGCATTAGTTAAGCCAAAAGGCATAACTAACCACTCATATAAACCAAATTTGGTCTTAAAAGCGGTTTCCATTCATCCCCCAATTTAATTCGAATTTGATTATAACCATTCTTAAGATCAATTTTGGAAAATATTTTAGACCCATGTAATTCATCCAACAAGTCGTCTAATCTTGGTATGAGATGTCTATACTTGATGGTTATCTTATTTATAGCGCGATAATCCGTACACATCCTCCATGTCCCATCCTTTTTAGGGACAAGGATTACAGGCATAGCACATTGGCTCATGCTATCTTGTACCCACCCCTTAGCTATTAAACCCTCAACTTGTTGTTGAATTTATTTTGTCTCAGTTGGATTGGTCCTATAGGCAGGCCTCTTTGGTAAAGAAGCATCGGGTATAAAATCAATTTGGTGCTCAATGCCCCTTAGAGGAGGTAATCCTTTTGGGGGGTCTTGAAAAACATCATTAAATTCCTTTACCAAATTTGCCAAACTATGAGGACTATCTAACTTTATCTCATTCTCAAGAGTCCTAGGAATTACTATAAACATATTCTTTTGGGAAAGCATTACCTTTTTGACTTCTTGGTGGGAAATGAGAAGGCTTCTCTTTGTTTTTGCTTTTCGGGTCTCTCTCTTTTTCTTTCATCTTAATTTGGTCCTCATGGACTTCCTTTGGTGAAAGAGATTTTAATGTGACCTTATGCCCATGGAAATTAAAATTAATTTTGTTGGTAAGGCCATCATGAATTGTTTTTCTATCAAATTGCCATGGCCTACCTAAAAGCACACATAATACCTCATCCTTATATTTTCTAATGGAAAAGGCTATGAGGACTTGTTTGCTCACTATAATTTCCCCTTCTTCACTTAGCCATTGAATCTTATAGGGCTTGGCATGAGAGATAGTAGACAAGCCAAGTTTATCTACTACTCTTGTGCTAGCCACATTTGCACAACTACCTCCACTATTAAAGAACACAACTTATCATTGATGAGACATCTAGTATGGAAAAGATTTTCTCTTTGTATTTCATCAAAGGGTTTCAAAACTTGGACTAGCATACGTCTCACCACTAATAAGTCGCCTTCACAAGGTGTTTCACTCTCATTTTCACTAGAGGATCTAGAGGTATTGGGAGACCTAGAGTGTTGGGAACTATGATCACTAACAACTACCCCTTCATGCACCATCATGTTACACTTAGAAGGACAATTAGATGCAATGTGACCATAGCCTAAACATTTAAAACATTTTCTATTTGAAGTTTTAGATGGAGATTTAGGATTGGAAGGTGAAGGTTTAGAATCTCTAGCTTTGTAAGTGGACTCTTTAAAATTTGAAGGAAAAGTTGAAGAAGATTTGTTTTTGTTTTTCAAAGAAGAGTGGTAAAAGCCATCATTGTGAGGTTTTTGAAAAGAAGCTTTCTTTGAAAGTTGTGATTCTACCTTGATGGCAAGGTGAACCAAATTTTCTAAAGAAGAATATTCATGCAATTCTATCACATCTTGAATATCTCTCTTTAATCCACTTACAAATCTAGCCATCTTTGACTCTTCACTTTCATGCATGTTAATCTTAATAAGCATCCACACTAAGTGTGCCTTGATGAAACCTTTGGAGTTTTAACAAAAAGTCTTTCCTATAATGTTGAGGCATAAATCTAGCGTGCATGCATTGTTTTAAATCCTCCCAAGAGACCACGGGTTGTCTCTTGTTTAAACTAATGTCCATGAGAGTTTTGTGCCACCATTGCATGACATAGTCCATAAATTCTAAGGAGACTAATCTAACTTTTTGGTCATTTTGTACCTCGTGTACATTAAAAATTTGTTCTACTTTAGCCTCCCAGCCTAAATATACATTAGGATTACCATCTCCACTAAAACTAGGTAATTTTACAAATGGAAAATAAGGCTTTGCCACATTTTGGCGCCTATCTTCATAATGTTGGTGTCTCCTACATTTGGTTTCTTCATCATAGCCACCATAATTGTGAGAACTTCTTAAGTCATATCTATGATGATGTCTTCTTTGTCTTGGAGACCTTTCATGGTGCATTTCCAATCTTTGGAGTCTTTCCTCGAATTGTCTCATTTCTTCCTCTTTTTGTGCAATTGTCTTTCTAGCTTCCTTCAATTCTCCAATTAGGATAGCTTTTTGAGGAAAATGTTGTTTAGATGATTCACCACTAGAAAGATGATCCATATTATCAAACAAACACAAAACACAATGAACAAACAATTAGAAGAAAACAAGTTAGATGGCAAAAATTGCTCACGACCAAAGAAGAAAAGATTAAACAACTCCAAGAAAATTTTACTTCCCTTAACCAAAGTCTCCTTGTGGATTCGGTAAATCTCAAGTGAAAGATGCCAAAGCAAACCACACTTGCTCAAAGCCAAATCACCATAAAACTTTAAGGAAGAAGAAAAGACAAACAAGAAAAGTGTAAAACAAGAAAGGCTAAACCAAAGTGACAAAAGAGATGTGACAAAACTTAGAAATAAAAGACAAACAAGAAAAGAACAAAAAAAACTCAAAGAACCTTACTAAACCTTTAACTATGACACTTTTGAACTAGAATATTGTTCAAGCAAAAGGATACAAAATTCCACAAAGTAGAAAACAATTTGTCAATCAAGTTGAATCCAAAAGTGTGAAAAATGAATTTCTAAACCAATTAATAAGCAAGATGCCTTTAGAAACAATTGCTCACTATTCTGGAAACAAATACCCACTGTTTTGACGTTAATTAGGTACTGTTTTGGGTATTATAAAACAAAACCTTTGCTGTTTTTTTTTTATCCTAATTGCATCAACCAAAGTTTCAAGAACATTCAATTTCACAACAAAAATTTTGGTGGATTCAAGACAATTGAACACTTGCAATCATATGTTTGGAACTTAACATCAAATTGTACTAAAACAAAGTTCTAATAGAATTGGAAGAGTCACAATCAAAAGTAAGCAAGAAGAATCAAAATAAGAACACCTAGAACACTAAAGAACATATAACACAAAGTAAAAGCAAGATCAATAAAAAGGCACAACAAGAAACATATACAAAACAAAAAATGCAATGAATATAACAAGGGAAAAAAATTGCACAAGAATTAAAGGTGCTGGAAAATTAAAAACAAAAATGTAATGATAAGAAAGTAAAGAAACTTGAATGTAAATTGCTTGAATTAAAAGTGCCAAATCAACTCAAAAAGAAGAACAAACCCATGGCTCATGATACCACATGACGTGAGTTGAATCATGAATAGACACTTTCAAGAACTAGGATCAAGATTCATTAACAATTCAAGAACATAAAATCAAGAACCCATAACCAAATTGAAAACCCATTAAAGAAGATGAACCGAATACAAATCACTTAAACCAAATGGAAACCCATGAACCGATTGAAAATTCAATTGGAAGCACATGAAACGATTAGAACTACAAGAAAATAGTCCCAACCGTTCAAAATAAGAAACAAACAAGTTCTACCAAATAGAAATTAAGAACAACAACAAAACATGTTTTAAAGTTTTGATATGACATTGAAATGGAAGAAGAAGATGAAAGGAGAAACTTATGTGGTTGTTGACATGGGAATGGTCACGCCACTTGAAGGATGATTGACTCCTAGATGAGTGAGAGTGCCGCCACTTGAGAGTTCCCAAAACTCAAGATAAGACTAAGAGAAGGAGACAAGTCTCACACAAATCTGTCTCAATTTGAGTAGAGTTTCTTTACTTCAAAATTCAATCTAATGTGTCTTTACAAAAACCCAAGCTCCTCTTTATATAGAAATAGAGGACCGGTCATGAATAGGCAAGATATATGAGAAGGCTTTGAAAATGAAGAGGCAAGGTACATGAAAAGGCATTTGCAAATGTCGCCCCTTTTAAGTCACTACCTATTCTAGAAAAAAAATGACTTTTCCTACTACTTCCCTTTTAATGTTTTATCTTGAATCTATTCTAAAGATATTACAAAAAGAGACATTAATTGATGTCCATCACCTAATGCTTGTGCCTTGCTTCTTGTAATCCTTTGAGGCATAATAGATGAAGTACTCATAGGTTGGGTTTGGGCCTCACATTGGGCTTGAGTTTGTTGATATTGGGCTTCAAGTGTCTTCTCTCCTTGATCTACGTCACTGCTCACCGCATCCAAAGCAAGTATACTTATTAGTATTGAAGTCACTTAGCTTCTTGGAATTGTACCTTCTGGAAGATTGGTGTTTGTTGCTGCTCTTTCTCAAGAATTTGCTAAACTTTTTTTACAACAAGCTAAATGTATCTTCCTCACTATCACTTGAGTCTTGACACCTTCTATTTCTAGCTGTTTTCAAAGCTATGCCTTTGTTGTGCTTGTCCTCATTTTCTTGGACATACAATCAGTTCATTTCTAATTTGTGCTCCCTCAGCTTACTAGACAAAGAGGCAATAAACATTGAGGTTAAATCTTTTGATTCTGATATGGCAGTAACCTTTGGCTACCATGTTTTGTCCCGACATTTGAGAATCTTTATATTTAGTTCCTTTTCCTCAAAGGTCTTCCCAAGGCCTATAAGATGATTCACAATGTGAGAGAATCTTTTCTACACTTCAGATATAGATTCACCCTTCTACATTCTATAACTGATTGAATTATTTTTTTCCTCTTGTTAAGCACTTTTTTAATCTGTTGAACAGTTTTTCAATTAATTGATTGTATATGAATTTCAAACTGACTTGAATCTTTTTCAAATTTTTTGAAAAGCAATTCATCCTCTCTTGTTTTTGGCCAACGATTCTAACAGGGAGAGAATCAATAAAAGTGTTATTGAACCTTTTATTTTGTTAAGTACTTGATGTACATATTTTCTTTGACGAGCAGACACTAAACTATGTTAATTACTGGTTATAGTAAACATAAATACTAGTTAGTCAAGTGATATTTAGCTATGTTGTAAAATTTGCACCTGACTTGATCCTACTAAGCTAGATGAGCTAAGCATAAAGTGAGTTTTTAACTATATGTATCTGATTATATTTATTATAAGTTTTTTTTTCTTCAAGAGAAATGTTTTAAGCCTCATCAGATGAAACATGTAAAAATATATGTGTAGAAAGTTTAGTCTTAAGCATCAGGTATACATCAAGGATAGTAGAAGAAATAATCATAGTCTAATTTTAAGTCTGAATAGAAAAGAAAATATCATAAACAATTATTTCACTTGAATTAGTCAAGTTTGTTTGATATAATACAACAGATGAAAGAATCTTTGATATGATTGTGTTACGAACAAAATTCTCCACTTAAGTGTCATAAATTAAAAGAGACTTTTGCAAAAGGTCGTTAAATTTATTTAAATCACAATTCAACTCCCTCTTGTTGTGATTTTCTTATTTTTCACATATACCCATCTCCTTACAAAAAATAATATCATAAAGGTAAAAAAGAGACAAGACTAACTTCGATTCTAGTTTAGTATGCATGAATATCATATGGGTGCAAACAACAATGCAAAGAAAGTTAAAACATAAATGAAGATGAAAAGTGCAATCTTGTGTTATAAAGCAATAATGAACTAATACAAAAGTAAAATAGTCAAGCTAGCATGATAGGATCACCAAGAAATGCACTAAACTTTCCCTCTATAGTGGACAAGATAATATATAGTTAGTTAAAATAGAAAAAACAAGAATTAATTAACTAACAAGACAATGCTTGATTCTGAATAACATAGTCTCTCATTTTTCTAAATAGTCTCCCACTAGACACTAGACAAATATTAAGAAAGAGAATAGAACATGAAACTTTAATTTATCTTTTAGGCCTAAACAACGTCCACTTCCACTAGTCGATCTAATAACTACCACGATATAGGATTTTCGAACAAAGAGAAAAAAATTAACTTTGAAACTGCTAGCAATACATTAGAGATGGATAGTATTCTTGCCGGTTGACCTGGTCGCCTGTTGACTTCAAAGACAAGCTCTGGCTCCGTCTATCTCTGGTGGATTCTGTGCTTCCCTTTGGATGTTGGAACGCGGCTCCATTGAGATAGAAGGGGCCTTACCTATTGATTGCACTTCCACGATCAAGTCAGTACAGGGCTTATAGAAACAAGAAGTAAGTGAGTAGTTTGAGTCTTAGAAACAACGTACCTTCACCTGGGATCTCAAGTCCCTTTTATTATACTACCTCTATGCTACCTCTTGTAACAACCTTCTCTCACAAGAATCTTATCTCGAGTGAAAGCATGTTTAATGGGAGAAGAGTCTGTTACAATGCGCACAATCTTAGTGCTGCAACTGCACAAAATCTTATCTACTTGGAGTTCATAAAATCTTAACAGAATAACCATCAGGGTACCAACCCATGTACCAGCATCAGGGGTCCAATCTGTTTCACGTAGGCGCCCTCAGTGTGGCGCTACGCATTATACATGCAACTTACTTACCGTGTCGTACCACACATGGGCTTAGGTTTAAAGAGAATATTTTACTTGTGCTAGACACCACATGTACTAAACGTAACCCTATGTTCACAAATACTCTTAATTAGTAGTTTTATGCTTACATATAAAAGATTACTTCAATTATGCCATACTGACCAAACTAGATCCAACCACGTGGCCCATTTTACTGACTCAACAGTTGAGCTGACCTGCTTACACCATGCATCGAGATTCGACCCTCGAGCACTGAGCCCTGAGCACTCTATATAGTACATAAGCCCCCCAGTCTCGAGCTGAGCTTGCTTCAGCGAAGAAACTATCGAGTGCTCTGGTGGCTAACACAACAGTTTCTCAATGGGTAGGTGATAACCCAGTAAACCTTAACTAGCTTAAGCCAATGCATGCCTTAATTAACTGGTGATAATATAACTGACAACCTTATCAACGTCATTGATTAAGCATGGTAAATCATAGTGCTCTCGGCAGAACTATATTATGGACGATCTGTACCTTCTGGCTGCAAAGGATGTTTCACTTGCTCGAGCACTAAATAGCTACGTGAGCAGGGAATTAATTTGGTCGCGTAGGACTTTGTGCACTTGGAAAGTTTAACCTCTTTCCTCACACATCCTTCCCTGTGATCAGGGGTGACTTGAGCATCTGACCTGGGGCCGATCTCTACACCAAGTCTACCCTTAAATGGCATTTGGCGGTTTAGAGTATCTGACTTGAGTGTTGGCTTACACAGTAAGTCTACTTTTAACACCTTCGTGGTGCAACTCTACCCCCATAGGGGTATCTTGATTTTTTTCCACAAAGTGCCCAAGCTCGGATGGTTTCACCAACGTCAAGGTGGGTTGCTCTCTATACCTTTAGCTGTGCGCTTCTTAGTTACCGTTAATTGTGGTTTAGTACCTCCTGGACTCAGAATCTTACTGAAACAGGTTATCTTTGCTAGTTTAAGCAAAACAATCTTAGTTATGGCTAGCTATGATTCTGGACACCTGAGTTCAAAGTCTTACTGAGCTTGGGTCGTTCCATCTGAATCACCATATACCTCGACGCTCCTATGCTTGGAATCTTACCAAGGAAACGCCATCTTTCTTGGGATAAGCCACAAATGCACTTCTTTCATATCTTTTTTCCTTTAGGACATCTGACCTGGGTGTCAATTCACACGCCATGTCTATCATATTAATGCCTTTTGCTTGGACTTTTTGACTTGGGTGTTAGCTTACAATGCCAAGTCTCCTTTTAAACATCAAGGTAGGTTGGCTTACCCGCCCTCTAATAAGTAATTTAGTTGGAGTATCTGACTTGAGTGTTGCTTACACTCCAAAGTCTACTCTTCAACCTCCAGGTAGGTTGGCTTACCTGCCCTCGGATAAACAATCTTTCATTCAGTTGGAGTATCTGACTTGAGTGTTGGCTTACACTCCAAATTCTACTCTTCAACCTCAAGGTAGGTTGGCTTACCTGCCCTTGGAAAAATAATCTTTCATTAAATTGGAGTACCTGACTTGAGTGTTACTTACACTCCAAAGTCTACTCTTCAACCTCGAGGTTGGTTGGCATACCCTGCCCTTGGATAGATAACTTTAAATTCAGTTGGAGTATCTGACTTGAGTGTTGGCTTACACTCCAAAGTCTATTATTTAACCTCGAGGTAGGTTGGCTTACCTTCCCTCGGATAAACAATCTTTCATTCAGTTGGAGTATCTGACTTGAGTGTTGGCTTACACTCCAAAGTCTACTCTTCAACCTCAAGGTAGGTTGGCTTACCTGCTGTTCCGCCCGGTTGACCGGGACGTCTTCGTGCGCGACCTCAACCGTCAGCTAGGGACTCCTTCCCACTGGTTGCCTGTGGATTCCTGCAAAGAAGAGGACAAAGAGGCGCCCTAGCGGCCGTGTGCACTCCGACGCTCAAGTCAGCCAGCAAGAAGCACCAAAACTGTCCACCTACGTCTCTGAGCACCGCGTATGGCACTCTGAAGGTGGTAAAAGAACTGTGTATATGTGTGTGTGTTGTCTCTTTCAGGCAAAAATATTCCCCAGTCACTTGTACGTAACCTTGAAGCACGAGCAAGCAACTAGAGAGTTCTCTGGTCAATTTGCCAAAAGTTCCAACCCTTTTTCCAACATTCCCTGCGCTATTTAAACTACCCAAGCATTTAAAGCGTCTTAAAGCGCTTTTAATCACAAACGTAACGCACTCATTAAAGCGTTTAATTAGAAAACGTAGCGCATTTAAGACGTTGAAACGCTCGGGAGCCATTATAGTACCTGAATGTTCGAAAGGGAAACTGTATTGAATGACTTTTAATTACCTGGCACCTGACTAAAGGGTGTTTCTATTCTGGCATGGCTGTCGTACACGTGGAGGGCCTCATGACGCCATGACTCCATCTGGGGGCGCTTCTGCCCACCTGGAGACGTTTCTACGTGTGAGTCCTCCTGCTGGGAGTGCTACTGTGCTAGGGGTGACTTTTTGGGTGCCAACTCATGCGCCCAATCATCTAGTCACTCACTCTGAGAGCGTATCTGCCTTCCTCTCGCACCCTGCACCCGGTTACCCTGGGCGTGACCTTCCTCTTGGGTCGTATCTGTCCCGAAGGCGTCTCTGGGGCGGCAGGGATACTTCACGAGTCAGGCTGCCCTACCCAGATGCTATCACTATGGCCTTGAAGCCACCTTTTCCTTCTCTTTATCACTTTCCCGAGCTATCGGGACCTGAGGTCTTCCCACGGTGTCGCTCCCTCCATGGTCTTTCCTACCCATGGGTATCGGGGAACCACACTGTGATTGCCTTGTTTTTACACTGTTTGACCTGGCGACGCCTTAGTTGGGCGACACCTTCACCTGGGCGACGCCTTCACCTAGGCGACGCCTTGCCTTGGCGACGCTTCCTCTTGGCGATGCCGGCACTTGGCGTCTCTCCACCTAGGCGACGCCTTGCGTTGACTTTGACTCTTCAGCCGTTGACTTTGACCTTGATTTGGTCAACGCCCGGATACGGGACGGTACACCTGCCCTCGGATAAACAATCTTTCATTCAGTTGGAGTATCTGACTTGAGTGTTACTTACACTCCAAAGCCTACTCTTTAACCTCGAGGTAGGTTGGCATACCCTGCCCTTGGATTGATAAATTTAAATTCTTTCAGAATACTTGAACTCATAATTTTACTGAGACAAAGGTCGTCTTTCTTAGCTCAAACCAAACGATCGCAAGCTACGATTCAGGGTACCCAAGCTCAGAGTCTCACTGAGCAAAAGGTCCTCTCGCCTAAATCGCTACGAGTCTCTATGCTCCCAATCTTGGAATCTTACCAAGGGGAGGTTGTCTTTCCCAGCTCAAGCCAAACGATGGCGAGCTACGATTCAGGAAACCCGAGCCCAGAGTCTTACTGAGCAAAAGGTACTGTTGCCTGAATCGCTACGACTCTTTATGCTCCCAATCTTGGAATCTTACCAAGAGGAGGTTGTCTTTCCCAACGATGGCGAGCTACGATTTAGGGTACCTGAGCCTAGAGTCTTACTGAGCAAAAGGTCTTCTCACCTGAATCGTTACGAGTCTCTATGCTCCCAATCTTGGATTCTTACCAAGAAAAGGTTGCCTTATCTTAAAACAATATGCACAGAGCGCTTGCTCGGGTATTCTACCAAGACAGGTCACCTTACCTAGCATTAAACAATCAGAACTTTAGATCATCAGAACTCAAAATCTTACCAAGAAAAGGTCGCCTTATCTGAAAACAATCTGCATAGAACGCCTGCTCGGGTATTCTACCAAGACAGGTCGCTTTACCTAGCTTTAAACAATCACCTGCACACAAGACGCCTACTCGGATAATCTTACCAGGGCGGGTTGTCTTATCGTGTCCTAACAAATAAACAATCTTAACGCAGTATCTTTCAAGAATATCTTTTTCATTGGGTGACCTCAATAAAAATCCTGAAATAGAACTTGAGGCTTGCCGCGTTCCCTGCCTGATGAATGGCTCCATCGTCTTGAATTTCCAGCCAATAGGCTTCATCGCCCAATACTTCTATGAACCTGTATGGTATAAAAGTTTGGTGTTGTACTGCCCTTTACCGTCTAGCTACGATAGGACATAATCATTTGTCAATCTCGACACATGAGATCTAGCAGATCTGTCAAAGTGTTTGATCTTTGTTGCATATTGTAGATCGTGAACTAGTACACCAGGTAAGTTTCCACCCAAGAAAGAGGGTGGGTCACCAACGGACGCGCTTAAATACCAAGTCTTTCCTTGCCAGAACTTTCCTTATCTTAAAACAATAATAATTATATTTTTCATCTTCAGACTAATATCACAACAGACTCAAAAGATAATAATCATTTATCTTTGGAATAACATCACAACAGATAAAATATCTCTTTATCTTTTATCTCCAGAAAAATATCACAACAGATAAAATATTTCTTTATCTTTTATCCTCATAATAATATCACAACAGACTTAAAAGATAATAATAATTTATCTTTGGAATAACATCACAACAGATAAAATATCTCTTTATCTTTTATCTCCAGAATAATATCACAATAGATAAAATATATTTTTTTCTTTTATCTCCAGAATAATATCACAACAGATAAAATATCTCTTTATATTTTATCTTCGGAATAATGCCGCAACAGATAAAATATTCCTTTATCTTTTAACTTCAGAATAATATCATAACAGATAAAATATTTCTTTATATTTTATCTTCAGAATAATATCACAAAATATAATATCACAACAGATAAAATATAATATCACAACAGATAAAATATTTCTTCATCTTTTATCTTCGGAATAATATCGCAACAGATAAAATATTCCTTTATCTTTTAACGTCAGAATAATATAACAACAGATAAAATATTCCTTTATATTTTATCTTCATAATAATATCACAAAATATAATATCACAACAGATAAAATATTCCTTTATCTTTTAACTTCAGAATAATATCACAACAAATAAAATATTCCTTTATATTTTATCTTCACAATAATATCACAAAATAAAATATCAAAATAGATAAAATATTCCTTTATCTTTTAACTGCAGAATAATATCACAACAGATAAAATATCTCTTTATCTTTGTTACCTTTTCTGGGTTGACAAACATCTGAGCCGAGCTCACGACTGACCTCTTGTGCCCAAACACCGAGATGACCTCTCCCAAACACTTGTGTCGAGATGACGAGCTCTCCTGCATGGTACACATGTCACCCGTCTTACTTGCCACTAGGTAATTATTTACTCACGGAGCGCCTATACTTGAGTGGTAGTACTAACACCGAGCTAGGTTGACTTACCTGTGTTGTGCTTAAGCAAATCAATCCCACGCAGTGCTTATGCTCGTACTTATACCGAACTAGGTTGACTTACCATGTGCAAATTCAAATAAATCAACAAAGCTAAATGCCTCATCTTCCAAGAACAAATTTATCACACATCGATCAAAAAGAAAGCATTAAGCAAGAATATCATAGCTGAAATACAACTCGAGGTTTACCACATTCCACGTGGGCTCAACTAGTCAGCCTTGGCTTCTTCATTTGCCGCTTGGAAGGCTCTCATTGTCTTCATGATATGCTGCAAAGTGGGGTCCTCGCTTCCTTCAAATCCCAGTGGACCTTGCCTCATATTCCTCATTACGTCAGAAAACTCAAACACAACTTTGGATGGGATCAAGTTTTATCGGGCCCCACGGTGGGCGCCAAATGTTCTTGTCAGTTGACCTGGTCGTCGGTTGACTTCGAGGACAAGCTCTGGCTTCGTCTATCTCTGGTCGATTCTGTGCTTCCCTTTGGATGTTGGAACGCGGCTCCATTGAGACAGAAGGGGTCCTACCTATTGATTGCACTCCGACGATCAAGTCAGTACAGGGCTTATAGAAACAAGAAGTAAGTAAGTAGTTTCATTCTTAGAAACAACGTACATTCACCTGGGATCTTAAGTCTCTTTTATAGACTACCTCTAGGCTACCTCTTGTAACAACCTTCTCTCATGAGAATCTTATCTCGAGTGAAAGCATGTTTAATGGGAGAAGAGTCTGTTACAATGCGCACAATCTTAGCGCTACAACTGCACAAAATCTTATGTCCTTGGAGTTCATAAAATCTTAACAGAATAACCACCAGGGTACCAACCCATGTACCAGCATCAGGGGTCCAATCTATTTCACGTAGGCGCCCTCAGTGTGGCGCTACGCATTAAACATGCAACTTACTTACCGTCTCGTACCACACACGGGCTTAGGTTTAAAGAGAATATTTTACTTGTGCTAGACACCACATGTACTAAACGTACCCCTATGTTCACAAATACGCTTAATTAGTATCCCTATGCTTACATATAAAAGATTACTTCAACTATGCCGTACTGACCAAATTGGGTCCAACCACGTGGCCCATTTTACTGGCCCAACAGCTGAGCTGAACTGCTTACATCATGCACCAAGATCTGACCCCCGAGCACTGAGCCTTGAGCACTCTGTCCAGTACAAATAGTGTTTGAAGAAAAATTCTTATTTTGTAATGCATTTAACATGGATTATTGATGAGCATGTATTTATTCACACTCAATAGCTTTAATCATGGATTATTGGACTATAATAATAAATAAATTCATTGTATTAATTTAGATTCATATAATTGAGTTTATTTGGGCCTTAACTATTATTATTGTTAATTTTGTGTTTTTAGAGTAAATTATTCGGAGGAAGCATCTACCTTTGTGAATGGGCCAAATATGCAAAAGTCCAAGTTGCTTCTTGAACCAAAACAGGAAACAAATTCCGAGGAGAAGAAAGAGAAAATAAAATCTACAATATCTCAAAAACAGAATTGGAAGCAAATCCTCTACAAAATACAAGAATTCTGGAAACTTGGAAACTGTTAACAAAATATAAACTACAATATTTTCCCAAGATCCTTGAGTAGGAAAGCCTATAAAAGGGCACAAGCATCATGGAGAAAGGAGAGAGCTTCATGGGGTTTTCTTAGTTTATTTTCTTCTTTGTAATTCTTTTGTTTTGCCTCCGCATGGAAGGCTAAACCTTTTTGGTTGGTTCTTTTGTAATTCCCCATTGAGTTATGAGGTTTTGTTCAATAAAAGTTTCGATTTTTAATTCTCTATAGCAGTTATTTTAATAGTCTAATATTCTGGAAAACTAGTTTTTGTGAGAGGTTGTACTTGAACGCATGATTGACAGTCATCCTTATCTTAAACTTTGGTTTCTTAGTTAGTTCACATTGTTCTAATTAATTTCTTGGGCGCATGATTCAAGAGAGAGGAGGTAAGCATTCCCATGGAGTATACGCGTGGAACAAAGTGGGTATTGATTAAACCAGTAGACGCATGTTTTACTAGTGAGTTTCAGTTAAATTAGATTGGCGAATGTTCAATCTAGTTTAACTCTGTTGGAGGATTGAGAAAAGATTAATCTTTAGAGAACCTGTGAAGAATTCAATGGTTCTCTTTTATATTTTCTGCACAACTATCTCAACCCCTTTTTATTATTATTGTTATTGTTAATTTTTATTCCTTGCGGATAGATTCTAAACACTGATCTCCTGATTTTACTATTGGATTCATTGTGAGACGACTTGGGGTTATTTGACCATAATTATACTATTATTTGTCTAGTGTTAGACAAGTCTACACTAGAATCACATTTAATTTGACTGTTAAACGACATCTATCAATTATAGTTATGAGTAATGCTAAATATGAGAGTGAAATAATTGTGTATATAGTTAAGTCAACATATAAGAGGTTAGAGAATAGGATTGAAATGCACATTTTATTATGGAAACCTAAAACTATCACTACTAGAAAATCATTAAATAGAAATCAATTTTAGAGAAAAAATAATAATTAATTACTATATTGACTACATTAGAAAGTATTTTAGAGACTATAAATATTATTGATATCTAAAGTAGTTTCTAAATTTATAAACTAGTTTACAAATTGGTATCTAATTAGCTAATTGGTATCTAAATATGAGAGTGAATGGTGTTGCTTAATTCGGTTGCCACGAAAGATAACTTGGAAAAGCGCGGTGTCTCTGTTGATAACAACCTTTGTTGTTTTCGCAGGGTGGAAGTGGAGTCAGCAAGTCATTTGTTTTTTGTATGCATGATTGTTTGGCTAGTTTGGAAACAGTGTTATGCATGGATGGGATAACGTCGGTAGATCATGTTGATCCAGTTTCACACTTCTTGCATTTTAATTTATTAAATGCTCCTGTCCAGGTAAATGTTGTTTGTGGTAATGTCTGGATTGCAATTGTTAATGAAATCTGGAAGCACAGGAATAATCATATTTTCAGAGGTGGAGTGATTGATCATTCGGAATTGTTTACCTTAGCTCAATTAAAGGTTTGGTCTTGGGTAGCATCTAAATTTTTTTCTGCTCGCTTTACTTATTCTGAGTGGTGCATTTATCCTGTGGCCTTTATGTTTTTGATTAAGTGAGCTTATGCAAGGTTTCTTCCTTTAGCTAGGTTAATTGTTGTTTTTAGTTTTGTAAGGATCTTCGGTTGGTATTGTTGTAATATGAGTATGTATAAAGGTTGGATCACTCCTAAAGTGATTCATATTTATTCATTTTTTGACTGATAAAAAAAATAAAATAGCTCTGCATGAGGCATATTATAGTCCATATAATGAGGAGTTTGCAAACATAATAACAGGAAAATGATTTATATAGAACAGCTTTTTGAATGAGCAATGCGGATGGAATGGGCATGCTGAACTAAAACATGTTATTAATTCATCATTCAAATATTACATTAGATAAACTAGTTTCAGTAGTGTCCATTTTCTACTAGTTTCTTCCCAACAAGCCCACAATTTAGTGCTTCCCTTGGAATTTTTCCAACTTTGTGGACACCCTCAGCAAAAATCACACCCATTCCCATGTGCAAATGTGGTTCAATGTGGCAATGGAAGGCCCAAACTCCTGGATTATCTGCCTTAAACCTTAATGCAGTCCAACCATATGGAAATATCACTGCTGTGTTCCTCAATGGTGCATGTGTCAAGTTGAATTTCTTCTCATCACCTTGTTTGAATTTGCCTTCTCCATACCCCAAAACCCAAAAGTCATGTCCATGCAAGTGCCAAGGGTGAATCTCACTACCATTTCCACTCAATTGATTTGCATTTTGCAATATCACATCAACAACCTCGTTAAGGTTGAACTTGTACACCCCATTGCCAATGGTTGAATTAGGGTTCACAGGAGGGTTGAAAATGTCATAGTCTTGAGGGAAGGTAACAGGTGGAGGTGTTTGATCAAAAGCATTGTTTAGTTTGAACTTGATGGAGCCCAAGTAAGGGGTTGCTGGCAATGTTAGGGACACATTGTTAATAGCCCATTTTGTGAATCCAGCAACACGGTTTTGGGTGTTGAGGAGAAAAATTGTACGATCAGAACGTTTTGGAGGTTGTGGGGTTCCCATCTTGGCAATGATTTTCTTGGTGAATGCTTTGCTACGTTCAAAATCATTCCAAAGGGGTGTGAGGGGTGGTGGAGAAGTTGGAAAAACTGAGGCAGAAATTGTCTTGTAGTTTAGAATGGTTAGACCTTGTGGTGTGTTAGGTTTTCTTCCTCTAACTCCAATTGAAAGCCAATAGTTTTTCTTTGGATCTTGATCTGTGCGAAGGAGAACTGAGTAGCTTTCACCAGAATAAATATCCATATCATCAACCACAAATGGTGTAACGTAGTTTCCATCAGCTTCCACCACAATAAGTTTGTGATTCTGCATCACATATACAAAGTTACATGATAGTGTTAGTTGATGCATGAAAATGAATCTATAGTTCTGTCATTTGTGACACACTAGTAGAATAATAAAGTGAAATTGTTTTACCCATACAATACCTAATTTGTCTGGAGTATTGACACAGGGTGAATCAGGCACACTTTCAATTTAATAAAAGAAACATTTCCTTTTTTTCTCATCACTTGCTGCATAGATACTCTTCCATTGTTTTCATTTCTTTTTTTTTCTATATCTGTTTGTACACCCCCCAAAATTAGAAATATATACACACATTAAAATATGCACTCAATTATGTCAAATTAGTTACTCTAATGCCATGATAATATTCTCCGAATCAGTGGCCATAACTTTCACGATGTCCCAGGTCCCGCCAAACCAAACCCGTGGAATCTTACTGATATATATTTTTGCCTTTTATTTTCCTAAGAACACATCATTGTCTTTATCCAGAGTGTTTCAGGGTACCACAACACAACTCAGTGAGTCCCACTCACGCATGCATTAATTTCTAATTTCCAACTCACTCCATTATTTGAAGAACAAATAATTGCCTCTATTGTGTAACATTCAGAGAAGAAGAAGAAAGAAAGATTGTATTGAACTCCATTAATTACAGAGGTAGATCTCAGCTGTATATATAACAGAGACGAAGAGAGAAGTATAGTCTATAAGAGACAAATGTCTATAAAAAGTACATCGTCTAGAGGCACCTATATAAGCGTCAATGTAACAATGTCACTTCCCTTGATAAGGCGTGTTTCCTCTGTTGTCGTCACTTTTAAAGTACTTTCATATTTTAAAAAAAAAATATGTTTCTCATTTAGGCCAGAATATAATATAAAATTGGTTTTTATCACTAATCTAAATTTTAGACTTTTATTATCAGTATTTTAACATCCTAATTCATATTTAAAATATGTTTACAACATAGAAAAAATTTATTTTAATAATTTTTTTATTACAAATACGAGGAAGTCTAAAATTAAAAAAAAATACAAAGAAGAAAACATATTCAATCCTTAAATTTTTTTTTTTTAAAATATACAAAGAAGAAAAACTTATTCGATTCTTAAAAAAATTAAAAAAACATTTTTTAGTTTTTACTACTTCAAATGGTATACATGAAATAAAAGAAAATGTCTCATACTAACCAGTCACACACCTAATGATCAAGAATACACTTCAGAGAATGATGCCACTTTTACAAAGGCATGCTTAAAGAGACAAAAGCTGTGGGATCTGACGAAAGTGATAAATATAAAAAAAAAATAAGAAGAAAATGAAATAAACTTCTTCCTAAATTAGAATTAACTTATGCATAGTTAAATATACATTTTTTTGAAATATTATAAAAGTGAACCTTTGCAAAGTATTTTATTTATAAAGAAAATATAGGGTAAAATGGAACTCACCGAAATGGCTAAGTTGAGTGAAGCCAAGGAAGTGGTGCTGGAAATTCTGATCCTGTAGGTCTTGTTTGGCTCTACATGAAGAATTTGAGGTGCACATTCTTCACCACCTCTGAATTGGCACTCGGGTAAAGTGGTGTTAATGAATTTAGCTGCCAGAGAACAATTGAATTGTCCCCTTCCATTGATCAAAAGACTCTACAAAGTCCATGTATAAAAGGTAAGAAAAAGGGTGACATTATTATATTTTACTAATTACAACACATATATTCCTACAAATAAGATACAATAAGTAGAAATATTCTCAAAATAGATAATGCATTTTCTACAAATAAAAGGGTTTTTTTTAATAGTAAGAGGTATTTAGTGGATTAGGATGTGAAACTTTGTCATGTATCAATGATCAAAGAAGGTTTTGAAGTGATTTGTAAGTATCTTTTTATAAGTTGTTTGTTAAACTAGTGAGCTTAGAAACCTCAATTATTGAAATTTTACAGCTTTATTATTACTATATAAAATAATAATAAAATACTCATTTTTTGATGGTATCCAAAAGGCACCCATACCTTTCTTCTAACAGATTTAGTAAAATTCAATTAAAAATGTCAAAAGTGTAATGATTTATGACAACAAGTTTGAGTTAATTTTATTCTTTGAATATAACAATTACTCAAATTATTGTACTTGATCTGAAATTTCAAAAAAAAGTCTCTCTCCTTCTGTTCATATTTCACTTTAATTAATGAAACGATTGTTTTGATTAAAGAGTTGATTTTCTTGTTAGAGAGAGAGGGTAAAAGAAAAGCAAGAAATATCAGATTGAATATTTCAATGATGCCAAATATAAAAGTCCAACACCACTTTCCTCAGATGGGGCACATGTACTGATGCAGGTTTTTTAAGGTTACTTTATGGAATTTGATATTATTTCTACCTGGAATTGTTACCTTCCAATGTACTAATTTCATTTCTATGTTCCATGTGAAAAGGTGTTTATAGTGACTAAATTTATGCTAGTTATGAAAATAATCTTAATTACATTACTCAGTAAAAGAATGAATAGGTTAATTTTGAATTTTCTTAAAATTTAAGTTTTTTTTTTAATAAGCTAAAATACGTAGCAATATAAAAGGAAAAGGTTTGATATTAGGTTAATTTAATAAAGTTATTACCTGAGGTTCACCAATCCATTTGAATGGTAGGGAAGAGAGACCAACTTCTTGTTCATGTGAGCTGGTGTGCCACAAATCACTTAGAAGAAGGTTGAACTCATCATCATAGTGAAACGGTTCGTTTTGTCCCTTTGGCAAATCTACTATCAGTGAACCATACAACCCTGCTGATCTTTGCATACCATAGTGTCCATGGTAGAAATATGTTCCAGGCTGCACCATATAATTACAATTAATCATTACAACACACATGTTTTGTTCTTTGCTTAAACCACAAACCAAAACAAAATATCCTTCATACACCAATAATGTTTCATATAATTTAAAAATGAAAGTGAAAGATAATTTATAAAATTCTTCTCTCTTAACTCATAAGTGCCTTCCATGATCTACCATGTGAAGATTCCTACCAGAGACAAAACGAATAATACTTTTAAATGTGATGGCTCTAATACTTTAGATAGAAAGAGATGTATATTTTTAGTTATTTAAGAACTAGAAAGTAAGAAAAAAAACACAACTTTTTAAATAATTTTTTCTCTCTTCATATTAAATTCTTAAAAAATGTCTGTCTTCAGATTAAATTTTAAAACATTTTCTGTCTTCATATTAAATTTTAAAACATTTTCTCCCTTCTTTTGAACCAAAGAATATAAAAAAAATATGGACATGGAGGGCATCAATCAAAATGTAATTTTCTATATAACTGAAAATGAAAATGAAAGATGCTTGATTCAAGTGAAAAGGATTATAGGATCTCCATTCCCACCCAAAGTTAAAAGTGATTTTATAGATTCTATTGATAATATGTATCTATTTCTACCTCAAAAATTCCAAAACCACTTCTAATTATATATATATATATATATATATATATATAATATATATATAATACCCCACCCACTTTCTTGTAATTAATGAAAAATTTCATTTCTTACTTTTTGTGGAGTTTTCTCACCAAACTACACATTTTTTTGGTCTAGAAAGTCAAAACTTTACTTAATAACACAAACACTTATATAAGAAAATTTGAAGTGCAGACTTTCTTCACTTTAAACTTGAAAAGGAAAGAGTTAAATATGTTTCTTTAGTGAAGTTGATTTTCTTCTTTAATTTAAACTATTGTTATAAGATTATAATATTGTTTATATTGAAGTTTTATTTATGATGTAAATAAAAAATATTAATAAAAATTTATATTAATAGTTTTCTTAATATAAATACACAGGTGATTTAAAGTTTGAATTAGATATATTTAACTGAAAAATAAAAAATAAGAGGGCAGAAATGTAATTACCCTGTCAACTATAAACCTGTAGTGAAAAGTTTCTCCTGGATTTATAGCACACTGTGAGATAGCAGCAGTTCCATCTGCCCAAGGAGTTCCAACCTGCATAACCAAAATCTAGAATTAATAAGCCAGTTTTGTTGAGAACAAGGCATAGTTAAAGGCCATAAGTTTGAGATTTGTTGAGATTATGATGCATAAAAGAGAGTAAAAAAGAAAAGAAAAGAAAAGAACCTGTCTGATTCCATGCCAGTGAATAACAGTTCCCTCAGTGAAAAGCTTGTTGGTGAGAGCAATGTGAAGAGTGTCACCAACTTCAGCCCTAATAGTTGGCCCTGGAAACTGCCCATTGATTCCCATCACAACGTGTTCCAAACAATCTGGCTTTCTCATCATGTACTCCACATCAAACCTGTAGTGCCTCACCCTTCCTCCAACTGAATATTGTATCAGCCCCAACCATATGCACCAAACCAAAACTGCTTTCAACCCCATTATTCTCACCACGCAAACACAAAACCTTACCAGTACCACCAAGGTCTCAGCTACCAGAAGAACCTATTGGTGAAGAAAAAGGAACTGAAAGATATAGAATTATTAATAAAAGAATAGGTTGTGCTTGGATGGTGTCACCACTACCTAGGTAGACACATATATAATAGACACACAGAGAAAAGGACCTTTGAAATTTCACATCGTGCTCTTGTTATTTTGATTATTATATTGATCTTCCAGTACCGCGTGCACCTTATTCTTTTAATGTATAATTATTGAACTAAAAAAGATTTTTTTATCAAAAACTAGTAAGCAAAGCAAATCGGTCTAAGTTGGAATGATTTTCATAATATAGTGCTGGTTATTTTACGCATGATTGAGGGGACAAAGCAAACATACAGTATTTACTAGTTCAGTGGACTGATTTTGAAAAAGTAGCATTGGAAAATTTTATTTATAAAAACAATTTCTGTTTATAAACAATTTTATTAATATATATGTATATATATATATATATTTTGTAGATATTTTTTATATGTTTGTCTTACACAATTTGTAGAATTGTTTGGCAATTTAATATTATTTATGAATTATTATTTACAGATTTATATTCAATAAAATATACTTACAGATAAAATTTTATGAACGAATAATACAAATTAAGAATTTTATAACTTCTTTAATTACCTATTAGTAAAATTCGATGATAATTTCAATGATATTTATCTCAATAATATTATTATATATTATTATTATTATTGTTCTCGAGGTACTTAATGCTCTACTGAGATAAAGGGATCTCTATCTTGTTGATCACACTCCGACGATAAGTGAGTGAGAGTATACAAAATAAATATTCGGTTTCAGTCTCAAGTATTCAGAAACAACTTACTTTTACTAGTGTAACATCCTATTATTTTTTTTACCCATATTTACTAATATATTATGCATGCAATATCTAAACATATACTATTTTCTCATATTTTTATCTCAAAAAGATATCCCTCTACATAGGAATTTAATATATACACAAAATTCTATGAATAAAACATTCAAAATAAAATATTTGTTCCTCCGACTGCTCAATGAGGAGCTTTATCACCTGCAACTTCATCTGCTCCTGTGTAAATTAACACGATCATCACAAATTTAAAGAAAACAAATACAAAACAAAGCACATGGTAAGCTAGCTATTTTTTAGAATTCTAATATAAAGTTCATTTTTAAAAACACACATAATTCATCAAATTCTCATAATTTGCACATAGTCATCAAGTGTTTCACACCTTTATCATCCATATTATTCCTATCAGATTTGTACTGACTCGCATACTCAAACACTCGACTCTAGTTCCGAAAGACACGTGTATTAAAATTAGCATCCAAAGACCTGCACCTGTCATACTACTCACTGTGAATCCACACAGTCATGCACATAATCAATCTTAATATCTCATCATCTCATATGATAGGATAAATCTATTTGATTTGCTCTATTAAGTTCTTTCAACCCTCAGAATTGGCCAAATGAACCTCCTTCAACTCTCACCAACTGAATAACTTCATCTATATGATTCCATTATATCAGTAGAGTTAGGATTGTCCCATTCATAGAACACTCACAAATCAATACACCCTAATAACAATCTCAACACGGTATTTCCTTTCCTGAAAATACTTTGTCTTTATCACGCTTTCATCTACATCAATGCACCATTCAATCACATCATATTTTAAACTTTCTAAATAATCCAAATATATCTCAAAATTCACTTAAACACATAACTAAGTTCCAAATATATGCTCTCTAAATCAATCATCATCTAAAATCAATCATCATCTAAAATCAAACAACCACTTCTCATCAAACATCTCATTTAAGTAATTTAACAAAATATTCAAAAAATAGTTCAACTCATTTATATTATCATTCAAACACTTTCAATTATCAATCACAAACACTTTCAACAACTTATAAACCTTAAAATCAATATAAAATATTCAAAATCAACCACTTCAGTCAATATATTACTTTACTCTTCAAAAGAGACAATCATGTAAGTAAAAATTGGAATTGGTGACCACATCACCCCCACATCCAGATCTTCTAACCTAGGGTTCTATAGAAAAGAATAAGACTAGCTTCCCTTACCTGAACTTGAGCAGATGCTCCCTAAGAGCTCCAAACTACCAAAAGCTCAAGGGTAGCCTAACCTGCACCATAGAGTCCTCATAAAAAAACTAATTATACCACTAGGACCTTGAGCTAACAGAGTTTGTTTCTAAAGATAAAAGCATCACATGCATGCTTAAACTAAAGGCAACCCTAACAAGATCAAAACTAACTCAAAGGAAAATGAGCCAATAGAACTTACTCCATCTAAGATTCTGATCGGCCAATCTTGTAGAGTTCAATGTTCTCACCGGTTGACTCGCTTCGTCGATTGACTCGAACGACAGCCTTTCGCCCTCCTATCTCCGCTTGAGAATCATTCTTCCTTGATCAGAGAATCTCTCACCTGCAAAGACAAAGGGTGCCTTGACGGCCGTTTGCACTCCAACGCTCAAGTCAGTATAAGGGCAAAGAAACATCAAGTGTATAAAGTAGTTTCAGTCTTAGAAATTGTGTACCTTGCTAGGGTTCTTAGCACCCTTTATATAGGTTAAAACTAGGATTTACCTTTGTGTTGTTATCCTTGTCTAGGGTTCCTTGGGGAACGTCCTTGCGCCGCTATTTACATAATCTTAGCGTATCTGGCACATAGAACTTCCCTTAACTGGAGTGCAACGACTAACAGAGTGGCCGCCTGGGTACCAACTTGTGCACCTAATCTCTAGCGCCATCTGTTTCTGCGGGTGCCCTAAGTATTCACGTGCCATGCATGCAGATTTTCTTGGAAACCCTAACCCTAATGGGCCTTAGCGCCTCCAAGGATTACTTTCCCATGTCGCGCCTGTATGCACTATACACACCACATGCATGGATCCCTAATGACTTAGGCTTCCCTCATATCTGATGTTTTAACTGATAACTTAGTATAATTCTAGGGCCCACCTTACATGGCCCAATACAAATGTTCAGACCGTCAACGTCTGATCTCTCCCTCTGTTGGTGAGGTCCAATCCCTCCTTCTGACGTCGAGGTCTATGGTACCGATGTCCGAAGACTGACCAATCCCTGATAGGTGCGACTGGGGCCCACCTTACATGGCCCACTTCCACTATCAGGCACTGGTGTGCGATGTCTGAGGTCAGTCACTAGAATCGATGATCGAGGACTGGTCGGGACAGACTCCGATCATCAAACTGATATGCGAGGAGGTCATAATTTTAGAAAAAAGGAAAAAGGAAACAAAAATGAACTTACTCTATCAGGGATTCTGATCGAGCAGTCTTGTAGTCTTCGCTGCCAGGAGTCTAATAGTGTACTCCAATCATCAAACTGATGAGCGAGGAGTTCAAAATCTTATAGAGAAGGCATAGGAAAAGAAAATGTAGATTTTAGAAAGATGATGGTTCTTTTAAAATGAAACCTGAATAACTGAATTTATATTTATAGGCTGATATGAGTTGGATAGACACTTAATAAGAAACAACACTTTAAGGAGGCTTAAGGTCATCTCAATGGAGGATAATGCCATCCAAGAGAGAAGCCAAACTTATTGAACAATGAGTGCCATGTCCTTTTTACAAACACTTGGCGGAATTGAAAGGAAAACAAGAACAAATCAAGAACACAAATAGAAACACAATTGAAATATGTAATTAACTAAAACTGGACAGAATTGAAAGAGGAAACATATCTACCGATTAAAATCATCCAAAGAACACAATGAACTGATTAGAAACTCAAGAACAACAGAAGAACCAAACTAAACGATACAAATTGATGAACAAGATATAATAGCAGAAACTAGCGAATGAAAACAGCAAATGAGATGAAAAGGAATGGAACTTAGATGGTTGAAGTCCGGCTGGAATGGATTAGGAGAATGATAACGCCACTTGGTGATGGAGTCCTAAGATGAGTGAAGGAAGCCGCCACTTGAAGCTCTCCAAAAGCTCACAAGATGAGACTATGCTAAGGAGATCAAAATCTCACAAAAGGCTCTCTCAAAATGAGTAGAGTTTCTCTATATCAATTATCCAAATCTGAATTTACAAGAGCCCAACCTCTCTATTTATAATAGAAGAGGACTGAAATGAAACTCAAAGTTCCCTCCAAATTCAAATGCAAATTGGTGCCACCTAGTCATGAAGTAAGTGTGACTCGTTTCCTATTTTCAGCACCTCCTAAAATGCGCCTACACCCCCTAACTATTCACACTCTTTATTTAATATTCATACCTCTTACAACTATACAAAAGTAATTCAAATGATGCTCTTTTATTTAATGTTTGGCCTTGCCCCTCGTGGTTTGGACTTGGGCTTTCTTGGGCTTGGGCTTTGGGCTTGGGCCTCATCTTTTACAAAGACTAATAAGAAGAACTTTAAATGCTTTGGCCCTTGTCCATTTCTTCTATTGATAACATCTTTTTGATTCTCATCATACTCCCCAAGTTGGAGAGAATTTGTCCACGAATTCAGTACTCCTGCATAAAACAAAGTCAGTTTGCAATTAGATAAGAGAATACAAGAAGAAATAGGCAAACATGACTTAGTACTTTGAAATGTTGGGAGTTCAGAAAAAGATGTTCTATACACAAACCATGTTGGAAAAGATTGTTTAGAAATGATATTATTTGGAAAACTAGAAGGTATGAAAAAATCATCCTTAACATTCTTTATCCAATATGGTGTATAAGTAGGAACCTTGGGTAATGAAAAAGACAAAGAAGAAGGATACCTTGTAGGTGTAGCACGAGTCAACAAAATTGATTTAGTTGAGAAGGTATCATGACTCGGTTTATCATGTACTTCATTTGCTTTTTCATTTTCTCTTTTAATTTTCATTTTTATTTGGTCCTCATGAACCTCTTGTGGATTGGTCCTATATGTAGGGCGATTTGGTAAAGAAACCCTGGGCATGAAGTCTATTTGGTGTTCAATCCCTCTTAGAGGTGGTAAGCCTTTAGGAGGATCTTGAAACACATCTTCATATTCCTTTACCAAATTGTCCAAACATGTGGGAATATCCTTAGCCGACTCATATTCAATAGTCCTAGGAATAGCTAAAAAATAGGCTTTTGAGTAACTATTACCTTTTTAACTTGTTGTGTGGACATGAGAAGGCTTCTCTTGGAACTTTTTTTATCATTTTCTTTCTCTCTCTTTTCTCTCATTTTAACTTGGTCCTCCTGTACTTCCTTTGGAAAGAGAGACTTAAGAATGACTTTGTGCCCATGGAAGTTAAAAGAAATTTTGTTGGTAAAGCCATCATGAAAAACTTTTCTATCAAATTGCCATGGCCTACCTAAAAGAATATGTGTGGCTTCCATTGGGACAACATCACACATGACCTCATCTTTATATTTACCAATAGAAAATGTAAGGAGGACTTGCTTGTTAACAATAATCTCACCTACCTCACTTAACCATTGTAATTTGTAGGGCTTGACATGAGAGATGGTAGATAATCCAAGCTTGTCTACCACTCTTGTGCTTGCCACATTAGCACAACTCCCCCCATCCACAATTAAAGAGCATACCCTATCATTAATAAGACATCTTGAATGAAAGATATTTTCTCTTTGACTTTCATCAAAGGGTTTTAAAACTTGTCCAAGCATACGTCTTATTACCAATAGGTCACCCTCATGTGGGCTTTCACTCTCATTCTCACTTGGGGACCTAGAAGGTGAGGAATGTCTAGAGTTTTCGAACTCATGCTCACTAACCACTACCCCATCATGCATATACATATTTAGTTTAGAAGGGAAATTAGAAGCAATATGTCCATAGCTTAAGCATTTAAAACACTTCATACTAGATGATTTAGGTCTAGAAGTGGAAGTGGAAGGCTTAGAATCTCTAGGTTTGAAAGTAGAGTCCTTAGAAGGGAGATTTGAAAAAGAGCTATTTTTATTTTTCCAAGAAGAGTGGTAGTAGCTATCTTTAGAATAATTTTTTAAAGCATTTTTCCTTGCAATTTGATTTTCAATTTTACTAGCAAGGTGAACTACATTTTGTAATGAAGAATATTCTTGTAGCTCTACCACATCTTGAATGTCCCTTCGTAGGCCACTAACAAATCGAGCTATTTTAGCTTCCTCACTCTCATCCATATTAACTCTAATTAAAAGCGTGTCGAGTTATTTAAAATAATCATCCACACTTAGCGTGCCTTGATGAAACCTTTGGAGTTTCATCAATAGGTCTTTCCTAAAGTGTGGAGGAACGAATCTAGCGCGCAAACAAGCTTTGAAATCGTCCCAAGAGACCACGGGCGGTCTCTTGTGTAGGTCAATGTCCAAGAGAGTTTGATGCCACCATTGCATGGCATAGTCTAAGAATTCTAAGGATGCTAATCTAACCTTATGATCATCTATAACCCCATTTACATAAAATATTTGCTCAACCTTGGCCTCCCACCCTAAGTACACATTAGGATCACTCTCACCACTAAAGCTAGGTAGTTTTACAATAGGTGAATAAGGGTCAACCACATGTTGGCGCCTCTCTTCATGATGATGGTGCCTTCGCCGTTCATTGTCTTCATGATATCCATGAGAAGAGTGAGAAATCCTTGAAGAATGTCGATGATGATGATGATGTCTTCTCTCCCGGTTGTGATGAAATTCTTCACGAGTTTTCTCCAAGCTTTGGAGCCTTGCCTCCATTTGTCTTATCACATCAAGATATTGTGCATTTGATTGTCTAACATTCTTTAAATCTTCAAAGAGAGCTGCCTTTTGAGGTGAGCAAGGTTTGGAGGATTCTCCACTAGAAAAATTATCCATGATCATAAAAGGCACAAAAATAGAAACAAACAATTAAGGAAACTTGTTAGCAAAATAAAGCAAAATGTAGCTTGCTGGAAAAGGCCAAAAGAATGTACTCAAACCACTCCAAGAAAAGTGTTATTTCCTTAACCAAGCCTCTCTTGTGGATTGGATGAGCTTCAAATGAAAAATGTCAAAGCAAACCACACTCACTTAAGAACAAATCACCACAAAACTTAGAGGAAACAAGAAGACAATCAAGAAAAGATATAAGCAAGAAAAGCTAAACCAAAACAGAATGTAAGATATGACAAAACTGGAAAAGAATATGAATTAAAAGACAAGCAAGAAAAGTAAGGCACACAATGAAAGGCTAGCACACAATGAAAGGCTAGCACACAAAGGAGTCCTAAGGAATAGTACTAGAATAGATGAAGAAAACAAAAACAATGCTACATGAAATTTTTTTGTTAAAACTGTGCGTGACTTTAAAGATTTAACTGTAACTGTAGAAAGCGAACTGGAATGTGAAATTTTAACCACTGGAAATTCAAGATGTTATCTAAAAATTGGCACTGGAATCACTAAAAACAGTAAGCCAATTAATTGTGATAAATTTCCGAAAATTACTGTCGAATCACCGTTTTCCAGCATCAGAATTTTACACACTGTACGTATTTCATTTATCATTTTTTTTGTACTTTGAATTTTGAAGTACTTATTTTTTCTATGCTTTTATAACACTTCAAACGACTAAAATCAAGAATTTCAGAATTTTCCAGTAAGCACATAAATTTTGATAAACCAAACAGTCAGCACGCTTTTATGAAAAACAGAGGAACCTATACTGGAATGAAAAACAGAATTAAAGAAACTACAAAGACACAATAGAAATGATGTATAAGAACTTGTATAGATCTAATACACAAGCATGAACTCAAATCTAAAAAGAAAATGCACCAAAGGATCAAGAAAAATAGAAACCAAAATTTGTACTCAAATAAAAGCAATCAACCAAAGATAGCAAGAAAAGTACTACAAAGAATTGATGACATTATAGGAAAAAACATGACTAGACAAAACAAGTAGGGATTCAAAAATTAAAATGACTCAAGCACAATGAATTGTACCAATTAAAACAGCAAGAAATACTCAAAAAACACAAAAAGCAAAATCACTAACACAAAACAGAATCAAAGTGTCCAGCAACTCAAATTTTTTTTGCACACAAACAGAGCTCTAGATACCACATGATATGAGTTGGATAGACACTTAACAAGAAACAACACTTTAAGGAGGCTTAAGGTCATCTTAATGGAGGATAACGCCATCCAAGAGAGAAGCCAAACTCATTGAACAATGAGTGCCATGTTCTTTTCACAAACACTTGGTGAAATTGAAAGGAAAACAAGAACAAATCAAGAACACAAATAGAAACACAATTGAAATATGTAATTAACTAAAGTTGGACAGAATTGAAAGAGGAAACATATCTACTGATTAAAATCATCCAAAGAACACAATGAACCGATTAGAAACTCAAGAACAACACAAGAACCAAACTAAACGGTACAAATTGATGAACAAGACATAAAAGCTGAAACTACCGAATGAAAACAACAAAGGAGATGAAAAGGAATGGAACTTAGATGGTTGAAGTCCGGCTGGAATGGATTAGGAGAATGATCACGCCACTTGGTGATGGAGTCCCAAGATGAGTGAAGGAAGCCGCCACTTGAAGCTCTCCAAAAGCACAAGATGAGACTATGCTAAGGAGATCAAAATATCACAAAAGGCTCTCTCAAAATGAGTAGATTTCTCTATATCAATTATCCAAATCTGAATTTACAAGAGCCCAACCTCTCTATTTGTAATAGAAGAGGGCTGAAATGAAACACAAATGAAACTCAAAGTTCCCTCCAAATTCAAATGCAAATTGGTGCCACCTAGTCATGAAGTAAGTGTGACTCATTTCCTATTTTCAGCACCTCCTAAAATGCGTCTACACCCCCCTAACTATTCACACTCTTTATTTAATATTCATACCTCTTACAACTATACAAAAGTAATTCAAATGATGCTCTTTTATTTAATGTTTGGCCTTGGCCCTCGTGGTTTGGACTTGGGCTTTCTTGGGCTTGGGCTTTGGGTTTGGACCTCATCTTTTGCAAAGACTAATAAGAAGAACTTTAAATGCTTTGGCCCTTGTCCATTTCTTCTATTGATAACATCATTTTGATTCTCATCATATGCTCTTTTAAATTTAATAATAAAATATTCAGGTATCATTTTAATTATACCACTTCTACTCTAAAACTACTTTTCCCGGTCTTTACAACTAGGGGTCTCAAGAACCTTTTATAGATATCCCTTCAACGGTTTTCTCCAACCTCAACAGAGCAAGATTTCAACGAGGAGAATATAATATCAACAGAAAACATATAATCATAAGAGAAAAACATATTGCTTACATGCACCTTTATTTTCGGGTGCTTAACAACAATAAAATATTTTGTTCACATGCACTTTTATTCTTAGGTACCAACTACTCTATTCTCAACAATTTTTATTGGTATTTAATTAGTGTTTGTATTATAAACAATCAAAATATTCCTTCTATTTTAATTATCTTTTTCGAGTTGTCTTCCAGCATCTGGGTCGAGCTCATGGCCCACCCTTTGGTCTCATTCTGGCCCAAAAACCGAGCTGACCTAAAAGCTTGGACCGAGGTCCCGAGCACTCCTAGCCAATCCACAGCCTCCCAGGCTTGAGCCGAGCTTGGCAAGGCGAAGAGTCTTTCTAGCGTTGGCAACTAACGTGATGTTTTCACAAATGGTAGGTAACGCACGGTTACCGAAGCGTTTCCTGACGAGACATCTCACCACACTAAATCTGAGACATCCACGTGGCATGCGCATCAACGGCTAGGAAGCACTGCCGCTTCAACTCCTTTTTTCAAATAATTAAAAACTGATTTCTTCCTCACTTACTTGTTACACAATCTTTCTTCTCTCTAGAACTTTGGTGCTCTCAAAACCTCTCCTACACCAAAACTTCTTTCGCACTTCCTCTCCTATCAAACTATTACCCTGCATCATCATACCAGATATTTTCTCCACTAATCTCTATTTCCATATATTTACTCATCTTACTGATTGCATTTCTTGAACTATGATTTCATCTTTTCTGCTTGACCTGAACTGTGCTTGCATCTTGCATCTTGACCAAAAAAGAGCTTCTAAAAGAGTTCTCTTATTACATCACCCATTTACGTCTTAAAGAGTTAAGAGAGAACGAGTGTAACATGAGTAAAAGATATAAGGGTAATGTCAAAACCGTAGAGTGTAGGGAGGGTGAACCCATCTGCTGTGACAAGTCATCAGACCCTGGTGGTCCATTTTGTTTCTTTTATGCCACACTTTTCAAAAAGGTTCTCTTGCGTCTCCCTCTATCCATTTTTTAAAAAGAGCTATTAACCGAGCTCAATGTTTCCCCTGCCTAGCTACACCCTAATAGGTGGGCATTTATTCGTGCTTTTATCATTTTGTGCTCACAGCTCAGTATCTCACCATCTGTTGAAGTTTTTATTTATTTCTTCGAGGCTAAACACACGAGCGGTAAACTGTAGGTATCTCTGAACAGTGCCCCTGGAAGAGCTTTGCTCACCCTCTTACAATCTTCTTATAAAATTTTTAAAGGAAAATTTGTTAAAGTTCGAGCTTCAACAGGAGATCCGACCCTACTGGACGGATTTCCCCTTTACTGGATCCCCGAACCTAAATTCCAGAGTGCTCGACGCCGGGAAGATTTGTCGTCAAAAGATCAAGGAATTTGCGAGTTCCTGACGAGCCTGAAGGTTGTTTTTGACACCTCCTACTTGTTAACAAAAGAGTACATCCCCAGTGCTCTAAAAGCTTACACTAGTACTCCTCATTTCCTATCCTTGGTGAAAATTGTTACAATTATAGGCCTTTAAACAAGAGGGGGGGTGAATTGTTTAATGAAAGATTTTCGAAAATTCTAGACAAGAATGAATATTAATACATAATCACACTTTTCCGTACAGCTTAACCTAGTTAACCATCCTTTAATCTTAATACATTTTAAACATGTCGGTCGATCAGTACCGAGTAATGAAACACCTCGGAACCATCCGGTCTCGACTGGTACAAAGTGCATTTATACCCCTTATTTTGTTCCTTTTCAAGGGCAAGAATAACACCCCTAATGTCAACTATTAAAGGAGTCTGAACCCCAAGAAAAACAGAGAAATAAACTCTCCCATACAATAACTAAAAATCCTAGCACATGATGAAAATTTGGAGAACCGCTGGAAGTCTGTTTAGTATTAATCTTAATACAACCAGAAAATGAAAATTGTAAATATAATCATATCTGACATGAACATCAAAGTGTCTTTACAAGTATTCTCACCATACTAAAACAGAACAAGAGTAAACGAGACTGAGTGGACAAAAACTTAAAATACTGATAGGACATATTTAACCTTGTAAGAACATAAACAATTATAATTTTAACTTTCAATCATTTAATATAGGAAATTTGTGCACTTATAGCACATCATACAATAATTATTCAATATATTTAAAATATAATATTTTATAAATAAATTACCAATAATAAAATGGTTGATAAATATACAAAAGATAAATTTTAATCATATACTCGTCTTCTATATATATTTGATATAATAATAATCATAATAAATTAACAAAGAATAACGATTCTATGATTATTATTCATATCTTTAATCATAAAAAATAAGGTTTCGGAATTTGTATAATAACTCTCCCATCATAGGAATATTCACCTCTTTTTTAATAGTACTCGTTTTCTATTATTCAATGAATTCATATTTCCATATATTCTGGTTGAATTAAGTGCCAGAGTATAATTTTGAACGTGATTTTCATTTGATTCTTGGTAATATTTTAATACCTATGCCTCAACTATTATAAAACTCAAAACTTACGCCCCTCATTATCATCTTTGTCAGATACCAATCTAAGAGCTTTTTTGTTTCTTATTTTATAATAATTATTTTAAAATTTATTTCTAAAATAGTTTTTGATCTGATAGTAATTTTAAAATGTGTACACTGTTAATATACGTTAATTGAACTATAATTAAGCTCAATTATCACATGTTCTTATTCTAGTTTTATAAGTAAAGAGCCGTTTGATTACGTCAACCTTCAACTGCGGAAAACGTGGCTAATACCTGTGCTGTCGTGGGTAGAGGCAACAAGGTGTTAGGTTTTTCAAAAGCAAATTTGGTGGCTTCTGCTTTTTATTTATTTCTGCTAATAAAAAAATAAAAACAATCAAAGTTTGTTTATTTAACATTCCAAGAGAAGTTCACGGGCTCTGGATTTGTTTTTAAAAGGAAGAGGATAGGAGAGTGAGATTTTGAAGGGTGAGTACATGTCTTGAAAAGTTCTGGCCAGGAAATACTTGGTATTTAAGCGCGTCCATTGGTGACCCACCTCTCTTTTCTGGGAACTTACCTGGTGTACTAGTTCACGATCTACAACATGCAACAAAGATCAACTTTGACAAATTTTCTAGAACTCATGTGTCGAGAATCACAAATGATTATGTACTACCGTAACTCGACGGTAAAAGGCAATATAACACCAAACTTTTGTACCATACAGCTTCATAGAAGTGTTGAGTGACAAAACTTATCGGCTGAAAAATTCAAGACGATGAAGCCATTCCTCGGACGAGGAACGCGCCAAGCCTCAAGTTTAATTTCATGTTTTTTAATGAGGTCACCCAATAAATTTCGATTGAAATATTTTCTCGAGTTTTGTACAATGCAATTAAGAACTTGTTTTCCTTGCGTTAGAGGTCTCGTGAGTGGAAAGGCAGGTTCATAGAGACCGCCTCCCCCTTCGAGTGAGAACGCCAAGCTTGAAAGAAATAGTTCACCAGATAAATCCTCCTCGCCCAAGCTGAGGTCAGTTAAGAACTTGTTTTCCTTGCGTTAGAGGTCTTGTGAGTGGAAAGGCAGGTTCGTAGAGAACTTCTCCCCTCTCAAGTGAGAACGCCAAGGTTGAACAAAATAGTTCACCAGATAAATCCTCCTCACCCTCGAGCGAAGCTGAGGTTAGTTAAGGAATTGTTTACCTTGTGTTAGAAGTCTTGTGAGCGGAGAGGTAGGTTCATGAGAGAACACCTTCCCTCTCGAGTGAAAGCGCAAAGGTTGAACGAAATAGTTCACCAGTTAAATCATCCTCACCCTTGAGCGAAGCTAAGGTCAGTTAAGGACTTATTTTCCTTGCGTTAGAAGTCTTGTGAGCGGAGAGGTAGGTTCATGAGAGAACACCTTCCCTCTCGAGTGAAAGCGCAAAGGTTGAACGAAATAGTTCACCAGTTAAATCATCCTCACCCTTGAGCGAAGCTAAGGTCAGTTAAGGACTTATTTTCCTTGCGTTAGAAGTCTTGTGAGCGGAGAGGTAGGTTCATGAGAGAACACCTCCCCTCTCGAGTGAAAGCGCCAAGGTTGAACGAAATAGTTCGCCAGTTAAATCCTCCTCGTCCTTGAGCGAAGCTAAGGTCAGTTAAGGACTTGTTTTCCTTGTGTTGGAAGTCTTGTGAGCGGAGAGGTAGGTTCATGAGAGAACACCTCCCCTCTTGAGTGAAAGCGCCAAGGTTGAACGAAATAGATCGCTAGTTAAATCCTCCTCGCCCTTGAGCGAAACTGAGGTCAGTTAAGGACTTGTTTTCCTTGCGTTAGAAGTCTTATGAGTGGAGAGGTAGGTTCATGAGAGAACACCTCCCCTCTCGAGTGAAAGCGCCAAGGTTGAACAAAATAATTCACTAGATAAATCCTCCGCGCCCTTGAGCGAAGCCGAGGTCAGTCGAGGGTTTGTTCCCCTTGCGTTAGAGGCCTCGTAAGTGGAAAGGTAGGTTCGTAGAGAACACCCCCCCTTTCGAGCAAGAGCGCCAAGGAGGAACGACCTAGTTCACAGTTAAAACCCCCTCCTTACTGTTGAACCAAGTGTGTTCAAGCTTTGAAGAATCCAAACCCTTTGAAGGTTGATGAAAGGCTGGATGTGCTTGTTGTTGCTGAGCTGTCTTTTAGATAGGATCTGGGGTAGAATTTATGTATAACCCACTCTTGATTGAATCCAAAGCATAACCATTCTCAATCATTTTAAATGAAAAATGTTTTTCAAACTAAGTGAAAAACAACCTGTTGTTTTGTCAAAACAACCGATTGTTTTAGAAAGGTTGAAAACTGTTTTCAATGATTGACTTGCTATCAAAACCAAAACAACCGATTGAATCATGGAAACAACCGATTGTTTGTTTTGGGACCATAACAGAAAACTGTTTTGTGCTTTGACTGAGCATTAAATGATTTTCTAACTGTTTACGCTCCAGTTTTTAATGCTTTGACGAATCTTTAAATGCAATTAATAGTTTCTTAAGATTATGCAACAAACAACTTTGTTTTAAATACTGAAAAACAGATTTGAGTTTTTCAACTAATTTGAGATTTTGAAAAGTTGAGAATTGCTTAGAGATTGCATTGATCAAAGAGTGTAAGATAGGATTTTCATATTGTATTGATTTTAGATTTGTTCTGTAACAAGTGTAATCCTTTGTATCTTTTGAAAGAAACTTTTTGTGTATTGTTGAGAAGTGTTGTGTGTTCTTGAGGGGATCCAGATCAGCATTCTTAGTGTTGTGCTAGACCAAAGGAAGTGTGTGTCTTGAGGGGATCAAGGTCACTTCTTTGGTTTTGTTTTAAGTAATCTAGGGTTGATTACTTAGTGGATTCCCAGTGGTTTCTGGGAAGACTGGATGTAGCTCTGGGTTTAGAGTGAACCAGTATAAACCTCTATGTGCATTCTCTCTATCCTTAATCTCTTTAAATTCAGTTTTGATATTTGTGAACTGGTATAAACAACCGATTGTTTCTGCGAAACAACCGATTGTTTTTCTGGTGCTGTGCGTTTTGCTTTGTGTTTTGGCAAACTGATTTCTTTATCAATTGTTTCTCGAAGTAATTTCATTATTGACTTAAAAGTTTGCGAAAACCCTCTTTAAACCATTCAACCCCCCTTTAGTTTAAAGACATACATTCTAACAATTGGAATCAAGAGCTTGGTTCTTTAAATTTATTCAAGTGTGATCCTAAAACTGTTTTTTAATGGTTGATAGACTACCTTTTGGGAAATGTGCTTCAATCAACAGAGCACCTCTATTTTGTGGTTTGAACTACTAATTTTGGAAAGTCAGAATGAAAATCTTTGTGGAATCACTTGACAAAGGTATTTGGGATGCAATTGAAAATGGTCCTTTTGTCCCAAAATTTGAAAAAGATGGATCCTCCATTGAAAAGCCTTGGTCTCAATGGACTGATTCTGAAAGCCAGAAGGCCAAATTTGATTGCATTGCTAAAAACATAATAACTTATGCTTTGAATTCAGATGAGTTTTTCAGGGTCACTCAATGCAAATCAGCAAAGGAAATGTGGGACACCTTGGAGGTAACTCATGAAGGTACAAATGAGGTGAAGAGAGCTAGGAAGCATACTCTAATCCAATAGTATGAAATGTTCAGAATGCTCAAGGGTGAAACAATTGCTGAAGTGCAGAAAAGATTCACGCACATCATCAATCCTCTCATGAGCCTTGACAAGACCTTTGAAAAGGAAGAGCTAAACATCAAGATTTTGAAATGTCTTGATAGAGCAAGGCAACCTAAGGTAACTGCAATATCTATATCTAAAGATCTAACATCATTGAGTATGGCTTCTTTGTTTGGCAAGCTTAGGGAACATGAGTTAGAGATGAATCGACTCAATGTTCAAGAAAGCGAAGACAAGCATGTAAGGAGTATTGCCTTAAAAGCTGTCAAGCACAAAGGCAAACAAGAATCCAGCGATGATAGTGATGAAGAGAACCTTAGCCTGCTATCCAGAAAGTTTAGCAAATTCTTGAAGAGGAACCGCAACAAGGACAACAACAAAGATAGGTATGGAAATAAGAAATCCAATGATTATAATTCCAATAACTATACTTGTTTTGGTTGTGGTGAGCAAGGGCACATAAAGGCAGATTGCCCCAACAAAGAAAGCAAGGAGAAAAAGCCTAGCTACAAGGAAAAGAAGGGCGAGACAAAAAGAGCCTACATAGCTTGGGATGAGAATGAGGTATCCTTATCAAGTTCATCATCAAGTGAAGAAGAAAGAGCAAAAATCTGTTTGATTGCTAAAGGAGATGATGAATCTTGCAGCTCAAGTGAAGTAAGTTCTTGTGCTTCTTTAAATGAACAAAATTATAGTGAATTGCTTGAAGCTTTTCAAGAAACTCACGATGAAGCTAATAGATTGGTTCTTTCAAACAACCAATTGAAAGAACTTAACAGCTGGCTGGAAAAGAGAGTGAAGGCACTTGAAGAAGAGCTGGAAAAATCTAAAAAGGATTTTAAAAATCTTGAAACACATTTCAAAAACTCTTCTTGCAAGTGTGATACTCTCATTTGTGAAAATTGTGAAAACCTTGAAAAGAAAGTGCTTTATCTTGTTAATACTGTGGATAATCTTTCGAAAGGAAAATCTAACTTTGAGAATGTCTTGGCATCTCAAAAATGTCTTTTTGGAGAAGCTGGTTTAGGTTTTAATCCACAAAACAAACAAGATAAGTTTTCAATTTTTTTTCAAGAAAGCAAGTAAAACAACTAATTGTTAAGTCGAAACAACCGGTTGTTACATGCTTTTACTGCATGAAAAAGGGCCATTAGGTTAGATTTTGCAAAATAAGAAAGTTTTTCGTTCCCAGGGGCTTCATGAAATGGATTCCTAAAGGGTGTGAGGTTTCAAATGAGAAAAAGAAATCAAATGGACCCACATTTGTAAAGGGGCCAAATCTTGTTGCTTGAACTCATGTTTATGCAGGAAATCTAGAGAAGGGTGAGGGACTGAGTCATCTGATCAAGTTCTTGAAAGAAAAAGGCTAACATTGAAGTTGAATCAATGTTCTGTATCTGTCCAAAGGCTCTCAATGATCAAAAGAGGCTTCTTGATCACAAAGCATATGGCTCATTGAAAGAACATCATAAAGGATAAGACCTTCCTTATCTATATCTTTAATTTCTGTTTAAGTCCATATTCATGCTTAAACATCTCTTTTAAAATGTTCAAATTCATCTGCTTTGAATTCTTTCTGCTCATGATTAAAAATTCAAAATCAGTTTTACTGCTGCAGAAAAACAACCGATTGTTTTGTGTTTGACAACATTGTGAAGAAATCAATTTAATTTCTATTTTGAATTTCTGTCTGTTACAAATCACATTAAAGAAAGAATCCTTGGTCAATGAACCTGTGTTGAAAGTTGATCATGCTCAGAAAGAAGTTACAACAGTCATAAAGGAATATATTCCAAAATCTTGAAAATTCAAGAGCTTTTATGACTAGTCAAAGATCACATGTGATGACCATGTGATTTTCTGCTTTTTCTGACGTGCAGGGCTTGGTCAAGTCTTTTCTCTCTGAAAATCTGATACCTACTCACGTCATTGAATGCATTGTGATTCTGTTTTTGCTTTAAAATCTGTTGCAGTTGATCTATTTCAAAAGAACAACCAATTGAGCCATCTCCTGCAACATCTCTTGCTATTCTTGTGTGAGTTTTTCTCTGCTCCTTTTCTGCCATCATGGAATCAACTCCTCCCACCTCAAAGAGAGTTAAAACCAGAGCAGTAAGGTCTGGAGGAAGACTAGAAGGATGGTTTTCTGGAGATAATGATCTTATTGAAAGGTATAGGTTTGAGACTAGCACAAAGGTGATAAACAACCCCAAAGTTGTTTCCTTTGATTGGCTGAAAAGCCAAAAGCTAGACAATGTAAGGAGGCTGCTCAAAGATCAATCTCTCAGAAAGTTCTTGGAGATGAAGGGGAACATCTACCCAGATTTGATTAGTGTGTTCTACACAAACCTCAAAGTTGAGGGAAACAACCTTGTCTCTCATGTGAAGGGTGTAGATATGGAGATCACCTATGATGTGTGGACTGCAGTGGCGGGTCTGAAGTATTCTGGTATCAAAATCAACAAGGGGAACCTTGGTGTAGTGGAGGATTTCAACAAAGTCCAATACTACAAAAGCTGTTTGAAAAATCAAAATGGTCAAGTTAGGACTTGTTCGGTTGGAGGCTTGATGCTTGATGAAAGGTTGTTGGCCCTTATTGTAACTTGGCATTCTAACTTCAAGGAGGAGCAATCATTCTGTTCTTACAGAGGAGGACCTTGTGTATATCTACTGCATAATGAAGAAGATCATAATCAATTGGATCCATATCATCAAGGAACACATGCAAAAGGCAATGAGGTTAAGTGACTATCACTATCCATATACGGTTTTGATTTCTAAATTTTTGCTGTATTTTGAAGTGAATCTGGAAGTTGAGTCATCTGAGTTGGTTAAGTCATCTGAGTTGGGATTCACCAAAATAGGTGGCAAATGGATAAGCAAAGATGGTGACCTTGGTGCCTCATCAAGTGCTGCTGCTGATCTTGATGAAGAAGAGCATGCTGCTGATGTGGAGTTTCAACATGAAGATCAACCTGAAATAAATCAAGATGTTGGACCCAGTGTTGGAAATCAGGAAGATGGATTGCCAACAATGTCTTCTTTTGAGAGATACACGGTCAATGGGCTTGATGGATTTGCGGAGAATCAAAGAAATGTCCATGATCTGTGTGTAAGCAACTTCCATAGCATTGATAACAGGTTCAACAACATGGATTCACGCTTCATGACATTGGATGAACAGATTGAAGCTGTTCATAATCAGATTTTTGATCTACAATATGCCAAAGATGATTAAAGAAGAAAAACAACCGGTTGATGTCACAGAACAACCGATTGTTTTTATGGCTTGTATCAGTTTTTCTGTTTTCTGCTTATGCTCTTTAATTCTGTTTTATCAAGAACAATTATCTTTATATCTCTTCTTTTTGTCTATTTGTGAAGACAAATAGGGGGAGATTTATGTTGTGTGTTGTTATTTTCGTTTTTAATTTCTGCAAAAAAGTTTGTATGGTTGGTTAAAGAAAGCCTTATAGGTTTTTCTGTGCTCTGTGTGTCTTGAGGGGATCAAGGTCACTTCTTTGGTTGTGTTGTAAGTAATCTAGGGTTGATTGCTTAGTGGATTCCCCAGTGGTTTCTGGGAAGACTGGATGTAGCTTTGGGTTTAGAGTGAACTAGTATAAACCTCTGTGTCCATTCTCTCTATGCTTAATCTCTTTAAATTCAGTTTTTATATTTCTGAACTGGCATAAACAACCGATTGTTTCTGCGAAACAACCGATTGTTTTTCTGGTGCTGTGCTTTTTGCTTTGTGTTTTGGCAAACTGATTTCTTTATCAACTGTTTCTCGAAGTAATTACATTCTTGACTTAAAAAGTTTGCGAAAACCCTCTTTAAACCATTCACCCCCCCTCTAGTTTAAAGCCATACATTCTAACACTTACGATGAGGGCAACATATCAAAGAACGCTATAAGAAGCATCACGATGCCAGACACCACGAGTTAGCAGTTGAGCAAGTTAAAGAGCAGTTTTCGGTTTAAGGAAATAAAAGCAGTTATATGTTCGAGAAAGTAAAGTTACAAGCGGATAATAAATTTTTGTCTGAAAACTAAATACAAGCTAAGGAAGAATCCTTGGAACGATTTGACCGTTTACAACACGGATCAATACCACAAAGGGTGAAGCGTCCATCTCGGGGTGCAAACAGGCAACCTGAGCAAGGGCATCCTCGAATCCCGCGTCATAGGCATCAACAGCATCTTCGGTCAGCTCAGCTCTTAGCTTGTTGAAGGAGTTCGGCCTCCACTCGACCCAGCTGCACTTCTCGATTGATGATCCTTTCTTCAAGCTTCGTGATCTTGGATTTGGATGCCTCAGCTGTCTCCTCTAGCTCAAAGACTCGGATTCGTAGGGGCAGGATTCTTGCCTCCAGCTCGGCAACCTCTCGGCACTTGGCGTGAAGTTGTTTAGAGAGATCTTTTTCAGAACGGCGAAGGCAAGCCAACTCCTGCTTAACTGTAGTCTCGCAGGCAGCAAACGAACGAGCCAGTAGGGTTGTTTCTTCTTTAGTCTCTCTACTAGCGCCACCCTCGTTTCAGGCCTAGTTAGGAGAGCATTGGACTGTGCAAGAAGAGCCCCAAAATTGAAGCCCAGTCTTTCCCTAGCAGCTGCTTCATCCGAGTCCACCATCACCCCTAGTTGGAAGCCTTTAAGGGCATGCTGAAGGACAAGGGGAAGCTCAAGGGCAGGAGGAGTCGCAGAAGCACTCGCCCACCAAAGTTAGGGAACAAGGGAGTGCTTGTTGTTCGATCATCGAGCGAAGCCGAGCGACCAGTAGAAGAAGAATGGGAAGCCCCCGCCGGCGTAGGCCTAAGCCTCTTAGAGATTGGCCCCTCGGTGGAGTTCTCATCTGAGTTGATTTCCACCACCCTACTCTCGTAAGGAAACGGAGCGGGAGATGATTGGGCGGCAGCAAGAGGGACCACCACTACATGAATGGAAGGAGTAGGCGAGGGCGCGACTGTAGCAGAAGCAAGGGCGTGGGCGCTAGAAGTGCCCGCACCCCTAGACATCTCTCGGCGGCGAGTCAGGATACCAGCCAGCTTGGCCCGTTTCTCCTCACTCAGAACCATCCCTACGTGCAAATTTCAGAATAGGGGTTGATAACAGTACGACAACAGTAATCAGCTCCCTTAGGATCACAAAATGTTGTTTTTAATAAAAACGGGATAGGATACAATCCAAGAAGAAAGAATAATGTGAGAAAGCTGTCAATTTTTTTGGTTCGAGCAAGAACAAGTTTTTCTTCTTTCAGCAATTTAAAATCAAAGGTTGTTCCTTCATGTTTCTACGGTATGAAATTTGGTCACACATCACGAACATGCAAGTTTAAGAATTACCTTGTTCCAAAAGGGCTAGTTACATGGCTTCCTACAGAAAGGTGATAATCTGACAGGACCCAATGCTAAAGAGTACCATATATTTGATGTTTGCTTTGCAGAAAAGTAGCAAAAAACCAAACTAGTGCTATTTAAGAAGTGACTGCTCAAAACATATGACTGGTGATCTTACACAATTCACAGATTTGAAGCTTAAAGTTGAAGGTCATGTGACCTATGGGGACAACAACCATGGAAGAATCCTTGGAAGAGGAAATGTTAGAACTAAAGGATCAACCTTAATAGAGAATGTACTATATGTGGAAGGATTGAAACATAGCCTTCAAAGCATCAACCAATTGTGTGACAAGGGCTACCATATTAACTTTGAACCAACAAGTGCACAATCTAAAATGAGGCTTCTGGTAAGGTGTTGTTCATAGGTAAAAGGGTAAATAATATCTATCTCCTAGATATCATGTATAACTGATCTGAAAATTAATGCCTTTTATCAAAGGATGATGACTCATGGCTATGGCATAGGAGGTTAGCCCACATCGATACAAATCATTTAAATAAATTGAAATTCAAAGAACTTGTTTTTGGTTTAGCAAACATTAAATTCCAAGATAACAGATTGTGTGATGCATGTGTGAAGGGTAAACAAACAAGGATCTCTTTTAAATCAAAGGACATGATTTCTACAAGTAAACCTTTCGATGTTTTACATATGGATCTGTTTGGGCTCTCTAGAAATGCTAGCTTATCTGAAAATTATTATGCTTTGGTAATTGTGGATGATTTTTTAAGATATACTTGGAATCTCTTTCTTGTTTCTAAAAATGATGTTTATAAGGCTTTCAAGAAATTGGCTAAAATATTGCATAATGAAAATGGTTACAACATAAAATCTATTTGTATTGATCATGGGGGGAAATTTCAAAATGCTAAGTTTGACATATTTTGTGAAAAACATGGGATCATACATAGTTATTCAGCCTCTAGGACTCCCCAACAAAACAGTGTAGTTGAAAGGAAAAATAGATCACTTGAGGAGCTAGCTAGAACCATGTTAAATGAATCTAATTTACCTAAGTATTTCTGGGTAGATGCAGTATACATTGCTTCCTATGTGCTAAACAGAACATTAATTAGACCAATTCTTAAGAAAACTCCCTATGAACTCTATAGAGGTAAAAAGCCTTATATAAGCCATCTTAAAGTGTTTGGATGTAAATACTTTATCTTAAATAATGGGAAATATAATATGGAGAAATGTGATCCTAACTCTGATGGAGGTATACATATTGGTTGTACTATTAATGGTCATGCTTATCGAGTTTACAATACAAGTTTGCTAACTGTAGAGGAATCCATGCATGTTGTGTTCGATGAATATGATAACTACTTGCCTAAACTTGTTGTGGATGAAGTTGAAGTAGATGATTTAAGAAATGTACTTTAAAAGAATAAATTGATTGATTTAGATGCAACTAGTTCATGTGACGTCAAAGAACTTGTTGTTACTGTAGATTTTCCTAAAGAGTGGAAAACTCATAGAGACTTAACACTTGAGAATGTGATTGGCAACATTAAGAGAGGAGTCTCAACCAGAAAGTCTCTGAACAATTTTTGTGAGACAATGGCATTTGTTTAACAAGTTGAGCCTAAGAATTAGAATGAAGCTCTACAAGACAACAAATGGATTTTGGCTATGCAGGAAGAGCACAATCGGTTTACAAGGAATGAAGTATGGTCTCTAGTTCCAAGAACATCTGAGATGAATATGATTGGGACTAAGTGGGTGTGCAGAAACAAAATGGATGAGCATGGGGTAATCACAAGGAACAAAGCAAGGCTGGTTGTCAAGGGTTATAACCAGGAAAAAGGAATCGATTATGATGAGACATATGCACCAGTGGCAAGACTTGAAGTTGTCAGACTTCTCTTAGCCTTCTCATTCATAAGGGGATTCAAGTTATTCCAAATGGATGTAAAGAGTTCATTCTAAATGGTTATATAAATGAAGAAGTCCTTATATCACAGCCCCCAGGATTTGAGGAGTACAAATTTCCTGAACATGTATTCAAGCTCAAAAAGGCACTCTATGGACTTAAACAAGCTCCTAGGAAAAGATATGAGAGATTGAGTGATTTTCTGCTGTCTCACGACTATAGTCGTGGTACATCTGACAAGACATTGTTCATTAAGAAAAAGAGTGAAGACATTATACTTGTACAAGTATATGTGGATGATATCATTTTCGGTTCTACAAATGAAGGTTTATGTGAAACATTTGTGGAGGTTATGAAGAGTGAATTTGAGATGTCTATGATGGGGAGCTGAATTACTTCCTTGGTCTACAAGATGTCACCTTGATCAGGACACCAATTTCTACAAGTTGTCACCTTGATCAGGACCCTGCTGGAAAATCTGTTGATCAAACCAAATACAGAGGTTTAACCGGTTCATTATTATATCTAATAGTTAGCATACCTGATATTATGTTTTTTGTATGTACGTGTGTCAAGTTCCAATCTTCTCCCAAGGAATTACATTTCAATGTAGCCAAGAGAATTCTGAAATACTTACAAGGAACCAAAGAAGTTGGTCTATGGTGTCCAAGTAATGTATCATTAATCCTAACTGAATTTTCTGATTCAGATTTTGCAGGTTGTAAAATTGATAGGAAAAGCACAAGTGGAACCTGCCATATGCTTGGGTCAATCTTAATCCCTTGGCATTGTAAAAAACAAGCATTTGTTGCTCTTTCTACGACAGAGGCGGAGTATATTGCAGCTAGAAGTTTTTGTGCTCAAACTTTATGGTTAAAACAACAACTAAGTGATTTTTGTATCATGCTAAGTAGAATATCTATCTTATGTGATAACACTAGTTGCATTAACTGGACAAAAAATCCTCTTATGCATTCTAGAAGTAAGCATATTTAGATAAGACATCATTTTCTACATGAACATATTGCTAATGGGAATTATGAAATTAAATTCATTAGAACTGAAATGCAACTAGCTGATCTTTTCACAAAACCTCTTGCTAAATATAGGTTCAATTTTCTACTAAATGAATTAGGCATAATAACCATAAATTGCTCTCAGCGGTAATATTTTAATCTGTTGTTTCTCATTTTAATGTGTTGTTTTTTTGATTCAGGATCACCTGTATGACTAGAAAGGAGAAACACATTCTTTTCCTTTAACCATTGACTGCTTTTTATGGTGGTTACTGACCAACAGTTTTTTTACTACTTTGTCTAGGAAATCCTAACTGAATTGATGCATTCATTGGGTCATAAATTGTATTGATTGGGTCATGAATCAAAACAAAACTGAAAAATTCATTTCCAACATATTATTGCTATACCCAAAATAGAATCCTGCTGTACTTCAAGAATAAAATTTGTACAAACATCTATTGCATGATATTTTCCCCAAACCCACACTCAAACTCCTGAACCTATTCTTTCTATATAAGCATGTGCCTAAAATTGTTGATTCCTACACTTTACTACATTTTTCTCTAAGTTGTCTTTGTTATTTGTCTTCGATTAGTTTTGCATTCTGATTCTACCAGTTTTTTTTCTAACATATTCTCTAGCTGTTGTTTCTTCTTCTCCAGCGAGTGCAAATAAGAAAATATTTAGAAATGATATCCTTCTCACACAAAAAGAGAAGATCCCGAGAACAACACAACAACAATCAAGGGATACTAGAAAACTGGTTTGTTGGAGATGTTGAACCCATGACTACCTTCATACACGAGATTAGTAGAAAGCAAATCAATGTGCCAAAGGTGTTAGAGTTTTCCTTGTTGAAAAGTGAGAATTTAGCAGAACCAGGAGTTGTCCTCAAGCACCAGAGGCTGAAACATTTCCTGAAGATGGCTGGAAATGTATATCCAGATCTGGTAAAAGTCTTTTATACTAATCTTACTATGGATAGCACAAACCTTGTCTCATATGCTAAAATAAAAAAGACTCATTGATTATAGATTTCCATATGCTATTTTTTGTCTCCAAACTAATTGATTGTTTTGAGGTTGACACCACAAATGAGAGAAATGAGACTATCAAGGCAGTGAGTTAAATAGACAATTCAACTCTCATAAAGATGGGCTTTCAAAAGGAGGAAAACACATGAGTGTTTAAAAGAAATGTTGCTCCTAGAATGGAACATGGAGCATCCAACCAAGGCAATGCAAATGAGGATGATGTTGCTCCTCACATGGAAGATGAAATTATGGAAGTTGCGGAGGCATCTTGCTATGAGATGCATAATTCATCATCTCACAGTGAATTCACCAGCCCCGTCAATGCATGAGGATGTTGTTGCCAATAACTTCAATGCTCTAGTTGCATATCAGGCACTTGAGTATCGTGGTGAACCACTTTCCAGTTTTGAAAGAGAAGCCCTTCATCACATGGATACTCTCTCTGCTGACCAAAGGACTTACTTTGAAATGACTCAAGCTAGGTTTCAACACCTAGATATCAAATTGAAGGTGTTCAAGAACAACTTGCAGAGCTCTATTATAGGCACAAGTGATTTCTCCTCTATGTGCTTTAATCTTATCTCTGGACTATCTTTAATTTTTTCGCATTGTTTTTTATCTTGGACTGTAATGTGCTTAGACACTTTATTTGGTTTTTGCTTGTTTTTCTCTTACTATGTAAACCAATCCTATTTAATGAAAACAAATGGGGGAGAAGAAAAGCTCATGTAGGTACAATATGCAGAAAGGTGAACTGTATGCAGGATGGTATTGATTAAGTATGGTATTGCATTTTAGTTTGTCTATTTTGTTATTTTTGTTAAGATGCAGATTATTGTGAAAAATATGAAATCAAAGTGCAGATGATATTGCATTGACCACGAGTCTTCCTTCAAAGCAATAGGGATTTGTCTCCATCGAATAGGGGGAGATTGTTGAAGATAGATGAAGAATCTTCTTAATTTGGACAAAGAATATGTTTGATGAAGAAAATCTTTTTGAAGAATGGTGTATTGTAATTCATGGTCCCTATTAGGTTAAAGGTTGTTTATACATGCCTTTTGCACTATGATCTAACTCATATCTCGTAACCAAGGTGATGAGCTCAAGCATAAGGGTTTCTTACAAAGTTTTCTCAAAATCTGTTTTAAAGTTTTTCTAAACTAGTTTACTGCAAAAATAAATAAATCTGTTGTTTTATAAAACATTAGATTCTTTTTGTACTGGTGCAAATTTGATAAGCCTTTTTCAAAATTATGTTTTAGGACCAAAATCAGTTTAGCTCATTATTATTGTTATAAACTGATATGAAAGTGGTTATGTAACTACCAAATGTATTTTCAAAAAATAATTTGTTCATTTAAACTTCAATTTGTTTTTTTTATAACAACTTTTAACTGATTTTTGAAAAAATTTTGTGATTTGAAAGCTATAAAAGGAGAAGTGTATTTCATATCCAAAGAAGTTAGAAACCATACGTGTGAATACAAATTAAAGAGCTTTCACTGAGAAGTTTGAAATTCTTTTTGGTTTTTGAAAGTTTGTCTCAAAAATCTCAAGTGTTCTTGTGTTGGTGAGTCTTGGTTAGAGGTACCAGGTTCTGTCACAGTGGTGCTGCAGAGATAGTTTTGTTCTTGACCTCTTGCATCTGCAATTCAGGTGTTTTCATTCCTATTATATTCTTTTGTAAAGGTGTTTGTAAAGATTTGTAAAGAATCAAGAAGTATTTGTAAAGATTACTATGGTTTAGTGGAATCCACCTTGGTATAAGGTGGGACTGGATATAGCCCTTGTTGAGTGAACTAATATAAATTGTGCGTGCCTTTCCCTCTTCTTTATCTTTGCACATAAATCTGGAAAACTGATAATATGCTATAAAATGAATCTATTGATTTGAAATTGAATCTGTTTTTTTATAGGATGATTTTGTACTTCAAGATTCTGAAAAAATCTTTGTCTTCTTAAGAATCACTAAATCTGTAAATCCTTGATTGGGTAACACAAGTATTGAGGGTCACTAAATAATTTTGTTCAAGATCCATATTCTTTTAAAATTGATTTCAAAGATTTGAGATTTGTTTTTCTGAATTGGGATCTTTTTCAAATATCTTTGTTGTTGCTTGGTAAATCTGCTTGTGTTGAAATTTGTAAAGCTAGAAATTAAATTCATTGATTCTAAAACCAATCTGTTTAATTTCTGGAAGTGCTTTTGAAATCAGAAAAATAAATTTGTTTTACTCTAAATCAATATGTTCTTTTTTGTCATGATTTCTGAAAACAGTATTCTTTGCAAAAAAAATTATAAGTTCAATCCACCCCTCTTGAACTTATACACTAATAAACCCAAGAGTTTGATCTAGGGTTTAGGGTTTGTTGTACTCCCCAAGTAAGATTTCTTGCATCAATGTATAATTTGTGGTAGGGAAAGTGTGAACTTTATTGCAATTAGAAAAGTCAGTAGAGTATAACCTGTTTAGTGTGTTTCAATTTTGTATCTTTGAATTGTGAATGAATTTTGGGGATGGATAAAAAAAAATTATATTTTATTATATATGGTGAGAATGGAAGAAACTTTTGTAATCAATGTCAATTTTGAAATTTCAAAAATATAATAATGATTTATAACTATTTATCCAATTATATCTTGGTAGTTTCTATATTTATTTGGTTTCTATTATATTTAATTCTCTTTTATCAAAATTTATAAGATGTTTAGAAAACTTAACACTATTTTTTTGTATTTTTTACGGCTTGTGGACAATGAAGACAATCATAAAGAATAATGAACTTATTGTTATGTAGTAAAGAAACAACACATTATGTTTTTTAACTAAGTTTTGTAGTTTTAATTTTGAAGACTTGATCTTTATCATTATCCTTCAAGACAAATTTTTTGATTATGTAGTTTCAACATATCCATTAAAATATGAGAGAATTCTTGTTGGGTCCACTAGTGCAGATAAGTTAAACAAATGCGGCTATTTTAAATTTACAAATGCGGTCATAGAACCGCATTTGATCAACACGCATTTGTAAATCTGGAATTTACAAATGCGGTCCTATGACCGCATTCATAAATCACATTTACAAATGCGGTCATTTTAGATAACCGCATTTGTATATTATTCTGAATTAGGGAGTGAGTTTGGGATTTAGGATTTATGAATGCGGTCTTGGTAAAAACCGCATTCATAAATCACTATTTACAAATGCGGTCATTTACTAAGACCGCATTTGTAAATGCGAATTCACTATTTACAAATGCGGTCTTGGTAAATGACCGCATTTGTAAATAGTGTTTTTTTTTTTTTGGTACATCCTGTTTTGTGCAGAAACCGTATTTAAATAACCTGCATAATGATTAAACCCAGCCAGACAAATACAAAAATGTAGTAACCAATTGAAATCATCAAAATGTACATTTACAAGTGATCAAATTACATATAATAAAACCACTAATGTTGTTTACTTATGCTAGAGTTATAAAAATTAATGAAGTATGTGGACCAAGAATCTCTAACATATGAAATGCCTTCCTCACTCATTGGTGTTTCTTCTGTGAATAACTGCATTGCAAAGTTGACATAAATTAGTTTCTAGATATATATATGTTCAAGAATTATAAAAATGATTTAACATATACCTCCTTCCAACCAGTTTTAACACCTAGTCTTATAATGGTAATCATCCATTGCATAATGTAATAGCCACACTCATAGCTTCCTGGTTGTTTATTACACTATATAATTCAATAAAAAGTAATATGTTAGTATATTGATAAACAATGATAATAGAGAAAGAAAAAAATTACAAACCTTTACTCTTATGTAGTTCAAATTATTTGAACTGGATCGACCTTTTAGGATGTTATATCCACGCCATGAACTGGTTAATACAAAAAACCTCGTTAGTAGATGGTTAATTAGTAACATATACAAAGTTAAGTTTATACTATACTTACGTATCAATGATATCCTTAAATTTTGTGGGCATCTTCTTGTGTAGGGAACAGAACCACACAGCAGTCTTATCAACCATTGATAAGACAAGTAACTGCCAATGATGCCTATATGATCATTGAAAAGAGTTAGTAAATATTTAAAACATGAAATAATAATAATTGATGACATATAATTAAACTTACTCATTAATGTAAGGGCATAAATAAATTTGTTTTCCCTCTTTTTCCAGGATGTTAGTGATGTATGCTTGAGTCTCAGTTGAGTTTGGTCCAACGGGATTAGTATATGCAGGATCTACGAATCCATACATATTTTCCTTCCCCTCAGTGATACAGACTCTATGCAAAAACCTACAAGTTTTTAGTTAAAGCATAATCAATAATAATTTAACATAAAGTAAATTGAATAATAGGTAAAGATACTTACATCATAAAAAATTGAATTATACTTATATTGAGCTCCTGGTTCCCAGATATAAATTCTGATAAATCTGTGTTGTAAATCATCAGTGGCAGTTCAGTGTTGATTTGAAAAAATGTATTATCCCACGGAACTGGAAAATGATCATTGCCAATCTGACTAGCAATGAGACGTAGGGAAGCCATAGGATCGTCAACTGGAACCTCACGCTTCTTTTTCGGAGTTGGTGGCTGAAAAGGTTCCTACAAGATAAACAACATTTGTATTAAATTATATGTAATATATAAATATAAATAAAAAATAATATAATGAAACAAAATTATTACATGAGGTTCGGGCATAGATCGAATGAGCTCTCTGGGCCAGGCAACGAATGTCTGAAATGCATCGGCCACAGTGGTTACCTCATCTGAAGGTAGTGGAACACGAGCATCAGGAAATCGTACTTTTTCAACAGTTACCTTCGCCACATCAGGGGAGAGAGGAACGCTATGTAAGGTGGTGGCGTTTTTATAGACTTTTCCAAGTGCCACCACCCGAGGAAGTTTGCCGCCCACTACCAGTAGCTCACAATCCTCTGTCTGCCCATTGATATCATCCCCTGATGTTGGAGGAGCCGCACAACTCCCCTTTGTGCTCTTGGGAGTGGGACTAACAAGGGGTTCAATCGGCTCAGCACAAACTTGTTGCGATAGAAACTCTTGTCGCATTCGATCATTCTCCTTTTTCATCTGCAGCCACATCAAATCAGTCTCCTTTCTCATCTCCTCCATTATTTCTTCACGTAACTTAGTCTTCATTTGAGTTTCCTTCTTGGAGGAGGAGGATGGTTGTCGTTCTGAAACTCCAAAAAAAAGTTTAATTCCGACCCCTTGTCCAGCGGCACGAACACGACCAGAGTGTTCAGGTCGTCCAATTGCTTCAACCAGGATATCGTGACGACCTTCAGCAACAAATGTACCGTCGGATTCCAAGGAATCCTGCAAGAGTACACAAAAATCATATTTTCAATCATTAATATAATTAATGCTTTAAAAAAATTGAAAATAACAAAAATAACTTACAATTTTTTCGATTATAACCCCGGATTGCTCGGAACTTGGTGCACCGGACTTTTTAATTCGGGCCCTCTTCCATTTTTCATGGCGAAAAGGTGGTGGAGGAGAAGTGACCCCTGTTTCCACATTCTCAGAATACGTCCCCTGTTGAGATTTCTCCTTTTCCACCATCAGTGTTTGCTCAAGTTTTCTATACCCCGAACGAGACATAACGTGCGGGGTAAGATTCTTCAAAGCTATCTCTTGAGCTTTCTTCCGACGATCCTGTCATAATTGAAATAAACAAACTGAAGTAAATAAGATAAACTTATTAATGTTATATAAACAAAAAAGTTACTTCACTTACCATCCAAGCCTCATTTTCACGGCTTTCTCTAAAAAGACGCCATGTCTCTTCATCAATATGTTGGTACTTTAAACATGGATTTTCGTCTTTAAGGTCGCCAAAAATGTATCTCGATGTCAGTCTTGACTTAAAGGTACGAAATTTAAGTGCGATATTGGATAATATCTTTGATCGAAGCAGTTCCACATCAGGAATGTCAAAGTTTGCCTGCAAAATAACATCATGAAATTAAAATTAATTAATCAATATTAAAAAGCATTATATGATAACAATAATAATGTAAAGCTTACCAGAACATCCTCCCATAGCATGTTCCGATCAACCTCTGAAACCTCATCCCATGAATTAATCAAAATGGAGAGCCTCTCACGAGAAACAACTCCAAGATAGCTCATAAACTCATCTGCCTTAGGACCAAAAGCCACTCCAGTGTTGACGTCAATGTCAACATGTGTCTTCTCACCAGCAGCACGTCTCAATGCAAGACGCTTCAATCTAGTAGGTCCTCTACTACCTCGCCCAGATCGAGGTCTGACTGGAGTCTGGTCGTCATCCATGTCTCTGTTAAAAAAATTAGGTAACAAACATTAGTTAATGTGCATCGAATTAAAATCATATAAAAATAATACATAAAATTATAAATGTTTATTTACATGTTGCATGTGGGTTGAATGTTTATATGTAAATTCCTTCACTGTGGTCTTTACGGGTTGCATGTACATCATCAAGTACATCGTCATCTTTATTAGTTATCATTGGTGTGAATGAACGAGTTTCGCCATATTCAATATCATCTATGGCTTCCCCTTGTTTTTTCCCGTGTAAAACGACATACCAATGTTCTAACGTAGGATCTTTCACATAGAAAACCTGAGATGCTTGTTGAACCATTATAAATGGCTCATCTCGATACCCTATCTTTCGAAAGTCCACTAGTGTGAATCCTGATTCATCAATTTTAACCCCACTTTTATTATCAACCCATTTACACTTGAAAACTGGAACGGAAAACTTAGTGTAGTCAATCTCCCATATCTCTTCTATAAACCCATAGTATGCCATTGATCCAAGTACTGGATTTGTATCTTTCGAAGTCGAAAACTGCATTGACTCGGCTTCAAGAGTAACACCAGAATTTTGAACTGTACTCTTTTCATCCAGGGACTTCGTGTAAAATATACAATTATTCACTTCGTACGCTGTACATGAAATGACATCAAACTTCAATCCAGCAGCCAACCAAGTCAAGGTCTCTGATGCCGTTGAATCCTTGAACACCTCATCTTTAAACCAAGGCATGAAAGTTCTATTATGTTCCATCAAGACCCATTTCTCTGCTTGTCTTGGGTTATTTGCCTTCACAATGGCTTTATGAGCTTCTATGTAAGGTACAACTTCATCTGTGTTATTCAATATGTACAAATGTGCTTGCAAGACTTCTGATCGAGATTTGCTTACAATATTCACACCACGTAAACATTTACTTGTAGAACGCCTGTGGTGCCATGAATTAGCTAGAACACCTATTGGATTTGCTTTTGTCATGTACTCTGAACAAAATTCAATACTTTCTTCAGCTATGTACCTTTCAATCATTGAAGCCTCTGGACGATAATGATTTTTCACATAACCTTTCAAAATTTTCATATACCGCTCAACAGGATACATCCATCTTAAGTACACTGGTCCACACAATCTAACCTCTCTTACCAGATGCACCACTAGATGAACCATGATGTCAAAAAAAGACGGAGGAAAAAACATTTCCAATTCACACAAGATAACAACAATTTCATTTTGAAGTTCATCTAGTTTTGAGGGATCAATGACTTTACAACAGATGGAAGAGAAGAATGAGCACAAACGGGTTATGGTGTGTCTAACATTTTTTGGTAAGATCCCACGGATAGCTACCGGCAACAATTGTTGTATCAAGATGTGACAATCATGAGACTTCAACCCAATTAACTTCAAATCTTGCATTGACACTAGACTCTTCACATTTGAGGAATGTCCTTGTGGCACTTTCACACCCTTTAGACATTGACAAAAACTAATTTTTTCATCTTTTGACATTGTGTAACAGGCTGGGGGCAAATATGTACGCTTACCCATTTGTATGGGTGCCAACTCGCCGCGTATGTTCATCTCAATCAAATCTAAACGAGCATTTAGACCATCCTTCGTCTTCCCGTTAATGTTAAGAAGTGTACCAATTAAGCTATCACACACATTCTTCTCAATGTCTGACTTCTAACCTCGACCAGTACGGAAGATCAAAGAAGATTGATTTCTTCTTCCAAATATTTGTCACAGATGACTTTTTTTTGGACTTGCCGAAGGTGTGGTCTATGTTATTTACCTTTTCGTAAACCTCAACATCGGTTAATGGAGTTGGTGGACCACTACCCTCTTGGTGTCCATTAAAGGCTTTTTTCAACCTCCGGTAAGGATGATGACTTCTAAGAAACCTCCGATGCCGAAGATATACTGTTTTCCTTCCATGTTTCAATTGTTGAGAAGCAGTGTCTTCTTCGCATATTGGACACGCTTTGTGACCCTTAACACTATAACCTGATAAGTTACCATATGCCGGAAAGTCATTGATGGTGCAAAATAACATGGCATGAAGCTTGAAAGTTTCATTAGCAAATCCGTCAAATACTTCGACACCCTGGTCCCACATTAACTTCAAATCTTCAATTAGGGGACTTAGATAAACATCAATATCATTCCCTGGTTGTTTCGGACCGGATATCATCATAGACAACATCATGTATTTTCGCTTCATGCACAATCCAGGAGGTAAGTTGTAAATAACTAGTAATACAGGCCATGAACTGTGATTTGTACTCATATTACCAAACGGATTCATTCCGTCTGTAGCTAAACCAAGTCGGATATTTCTTGATTCTTTACCAAATTCTGGAAAGTCATCATCAAATTTCTTCCATTGAATAGAATCAGCTGGATGTCGGTACATGCCATCGCATTTCCTCTCATCTGCATGCCATCTAAGATTCTTAGCATCGTCTGGGTTTGCAAACAAACGCTTCATCCTTGGAATGATGGGAAGATACCACATAACCTTCATTGGGGGTCCATGCTTTTCCATGTCATCAATAGAATCATCATCTTTTTGTTTCAACTTATAACGTGATAACCCACACCTCGGACAACTTTTCAACAATTCAAAATCTTTCCGGTATAATATACAATCATTAGGACATGCATGTATCTTTTTGTACTCCATACCCATTGGACAAAGAATCTTTTTGGCCTCGTAATTACGATTAGGTAGACTATTTCCCTCTGGAAGCATATCCTTCAACAGCTGGAGCAATTCCGTGAAGCTTTTATCAGTCCATCCGTTTATTGCCTTCAAATTCATCAATCTTAACACCGCCGACAACCGTGTGAAGTTAGTTGATCCAGGATACAAAGGAGTCTCTGCATCTTTTGACATACTTTCATATCCATGCGCTTTTGCAAAACACTCAGCTCCCACATCACGAATCATGTCCTCCAATCGATCATCATCTCCATCATCGTGTACTGCTTCATCCATGGTAGAACCCACATATTCTTCAGTTACGGAAACACGTGGTAAATTTAATAATTCACCATGCCATGTCCAAGTTGTATAAGATCGAAGAAACCCATCACATAGCAGGTGTTCCCTCATGATATTCACATCCAGTATCCTTCCATTCAAACAGTTAACGCACGGACACCTGATCTTTGCTCCATCATGACCACTAATAATCGCGTTACGCTGTGCAAATTGTATAAATTCCTCTACTCCCCTTTCGTACTCATCACTTATACGAACAACATTAATCCAACTTCGATCCATTATATATTCTGGAATATAGTTAGGATTTTCTAATAATTAGTATTCTCTTCAATCTCACACATTTGCCGAGGGTCGAACACCCCCGGACTCAATCCAAACACGATATTTCTATTCTAAAAGTAACAATAACTAACATAACATAAAACTTTTATTAAAATGTAATTAACAACTAACTAAATATTTCACTTCTAAAATTAAAATTCTAGAACAAAGTTTAATACACTATAGAATTATAATTCCATAAAGATTAATATCATATTCATTTTTATTTAAGTAAAAGTAGTTTAAAGTGACAATTATAAAAAATAAATGATGCCAGGGAAAAAAAGAAAGATATGCAAAGAGAAAGTGCAAAAAAAAAATAATTACAAAAATAGAATTTATATATAATATAAATTTAAGAAAATAGAAATTATATAATACAAAAATTCAAAATACACACAAATATATAAATTATTAGTTATTAGTTATATACATTCCAAGTTATATTAGTTATTAATTAAATATATATTATAATACAGAAAAATAAAAATTCAAAATATTAAATATGAATTCAAAATTTTAAATAAAAATTCAAAATATTAAATATGAATTCAAAATTTTAAATATAAATTCAAAATATTAAATAAATACAACACCAACCTTTTAGGTTGATGGTGATCGGAGACATAGGCGAAGGCGGTGGCGGAAGCAGTGGCGGTGACGGAAGCAGTGGCGGTGGCGGAGCAGAAAAAACCAGAGAACCAATAGAACAGTAACCACCTATATGCAGAAAACGAGTAAGGAAACGAAATGACAATGCCAAGGAAGTGAATAATGACAATGACAAAAACGAAAACGAAAACAAACGTTGAAGCAGAGAGAGCTGAAACTTACAATGCAAAGCGGAGACAGCTGAGAACGTTGAAACGAAGAGCGGAGAAGACGAAAGTGAAAGTGAAAACCAGTGGCGCGCTTCTATTTTTAGGGTAAAATTGATTTACAAATGCGGTTCTAGGGTAAGACCGCATTTGTAAATCAATTTAATTACAAAAATGCCACCGCGTTTTTTACAAATGCGTTTAAACGCAAAGCCGCACTAAATAAATAGTCGTTGTTTTCAAATTTTGTACTAGTGGTCACTACTACACATAGCCTTTGTCTTTCGTGTGTTAGATTCTCTCTCTCCTCAAGGCTCTTTGTGTGTTGTTGTGTTGTATTGGTGACTCTTTGTGCCTGTTGTTGCCTGCAGTCCACTATTTCCATGGACCAATAGCTCACTAAATCATCATTTATTCCATATTACCATCTTCATTATTTATAGTTTATACACAAATTATCGATTCAATTATATTTATTTTGGTTTATACATGTTATATAAAATGATATCCTCACTTAGAGATATATGATCTGAGTTGTGTAATTAATTATCTTTAAAATGTATTGCAGCTTTTGTCAACACTTTAAACAATGCTTTTAAAAGTGTGGTTATTGTCAAAAACTTTAAGCAATAGTTTTAAAATTGTCATGTTTATAAAACTATTGTCTATTACAAACGACAATGTCCACGTAGACTACGACTGAAAAACCATTGCCTAAAAATTAGACCATGTCTTTTATGCTTTAGATCACGAATTTATTATTGTTTAAACGACAAGGGTAAAAACTCTTCCTTCATTCCATGACTCGTTGAGTCTTCCCATTCCTTTGTAATAGTGTATTTACATGTTTTCATAAGTTATCATATCATTTGTGCTCGTCATAATCCTCTCATGCTTGAGTTGTATTTTTACGTCCAATTCGTTTCTTTCTAATGTTTCTTTAGAATGTGTCAGACGAAACTTTTCATTGTAAAATTCATTGGACGAATAGTGTCAAATGAAATCATAAAGTTTTCAGCTTTGGTAACATTTCATGAAATAAGAGGAAATAAGAGGTGAGAGAGACAAGATCTTTATATTCATTTATTCTTTGACTTCACGAGACAAGATCTTTATATTCATTTATTCTTTGACTTCACGAGACAAATGTTCAATCTTTGGTCTTGTTAGATGAAAGACATTAATCATAATTTTAATTGGTAATCATTGAATTAGATGCAATATTTCATATGAATTCTTCTTTCGTTTATAGTAATACTAATTAAACATATAAAATTTTATCCAAATAATTTAATCATTGTATTAAAACAATAGTATATTACATTTTTGAAATGTTTAGTTTCAATATCTAATTGAACTTGTATGGACAATTTGTTCATGAAATCTTTATTTCTTTTCAAATTTTGGGTTTTTGACCATGATGGGGTTTTTGACCATGATGGTTTTTTTTTTGTTTTTTTTTGCTTTTTACAAAAATGGGGTCTGTTTAAAAAAAAATACAAATTTAGGCCAGTCGTGCCAATTCGGCACGACTTCATATGCACAAATCGTCCCAATTAGACACAACTCTGCCATGTCATACTGAAGTCGTGCCAAGTTGGCACGACTTCTCTCATGTCATAATTGTTTTTTTTAATTCTATTGTTTATTTATTGGGCCACAAATGTCGTTATTTAAAAGGTCCTAGTATACAATTTGCACAATATTTTAAAGGCTTATGAGGTCCAATTTAATCCAGTTCGAAGTCAGGATTATTGGTCTACTTACACGGGACCAAATTTCTTACCTGACTCCATCATGCGTCGACATCAATCAGGAAGACCTAGCACTCAACGCATTCGTAACGAAATGGATGATTCAATTCCAAATAAGCCAAAAAAATGTTCATATTGTAGAACGGAAGGTCACAATAGAAGCAATTGTCCGCACAAACAAGCTTAATATAAAATTTAATTCAAGTTTGATTATTAATTTTCTCATTTTTTTGTCTATGTATTTATTCATTCATAACACTCTTAGAACATTCATTTTCTTTTTCTATGTATTTATTCATTCAATTCAAACATGATCCATACACGATTATCCAATTTTTTGTTCCTTAAAACTAACACTCTTAGAAAATTATGTATCAAATTAATTTTTAATATTACATAACTTACTACCCAATATATAAACAATAAAATAAAAAAAAATAAAAAATATGACGTGGCAGAAGTCGGGCAAGTTGGCACGACTTCAGTATGACAGGGCAGAAGTCGTGCCAAGTTGGCACGACTTCAGTATGATAAGGCAAAAGTTGTGCCAAGTTGGCACGACTTCATTATGACATGACAAAGTCGTGTCTAATTGGGACGATTTGTGCATATGAAATCGTGCTGAATTGGCACGACTTGCCTAAATTTGTAATCTTTTTTAAACGGATCCCATTTTGATAAAAAGTAAAAAAACATGATAGTAAAAAACCCTAAAATTTTAGACACTACTACTTGCATTTTTGTGCACAAATATTAAAACACGGACATGGACACTACAACATTGAACCACGATACAATATTCTACATAGAAAAATAAAATCCAAAGAAACACTTTTAATAAACTATTTTAATCAAATTTAGATAAAAATTTACAAAAGTACAAATTATTCATTAATTATATATTTCAATTTTTACCGCATCTGAAAATTAATATTATTTTATTCCTATATTATAAATTTAAAACATTAATATAATTGAATTTCAAAAAATAAAAAATAAAAGACCTTAAATTAAATTTCCACTTACTAATATAATATAATATACTATAATATGGAAATTCTACAATTTAGTATACACACATTGTTTTTCTATTTAATTCTTACTAATATTCTTAAATTATAATATAAAATTTACAAGAATTTTAATTTAAGAAAATAAATAAAAATAAAACTTTTTAAAATATAGTGGAACTAAAAAAAGAGGACAATTTTTATTAAAAAAAGTAAGTATTTCCATTTTAGATATTTTTTTTTTGATCAGCAATGAATAAATAAAATTAAAGGAGATACTTCAGGGGTATCCCAACCCATATACATTATCCAGAAGTGGATTTCCTAAAAATAACCAACATCGGCGACCACCGACTACACCTATGGGTAATGCCGTTTCATCGATCGGCGATCATGTTGACAGAACGCCGCTTCATCAACCGGCGATCATGGTGACCTTTGCTTACCTACGGCGACCACCGACTACACACATGGCGATCGCCGTTTCATACCGGCGATCATGTTGACCTTGTATAGCTTCTGCACCCTCCGACTACACACAACCAGCGATCATGTTGACCTTTACATACCTACGGCGACCACCGACTAAGCACATGGTGATCGCCGTTTCATCGACCGACGATCATATTGACCTTGTATAACTTCAGCAACCTCCAACTACACATAACCAGCGATCATGTTGACCTTTGCATACTTACGGCGACCACCGACTACACACATGGAGATCACCGTTTCATACCGGCGATCATGTTGACCTTGTATAGCTTCTGCACCCTCTGACTACACACAACCAGCAATCATGTTGACCTTTACATACCTACGGCGACCACCGACTAAGCACATGGTGATCGTCGTTTCATCGACCGGCGATCATATTGACCTTGTATAACTTCAGCAACCTCCAACTACACATAACCAGCGATCATGTTGACCTTTGCATACTTACGGCGACCACCGACTACACACATGGAGATCACCGTTTCATACCGGCGATCATGTTGACCTTGTATAGCTTCTGCACCCTCTGACTACACACAACCAGCAATCATGTTGACCTTTACATACCTACGGCGACCACCGACTAAGCACATGGTGATCGTCGTTTCATCGACCGGCGATCATATTGACCTTGTATAACTTCAGCAACCTCCAACTACACATAACCAGCGATCATGTTGACCTTTGCATACTTACGGCGACCACCGACTACACATGGAGATCGCCGATTATGATGACCTTGTATAACTTCAGCAACCTCCGATTACACACTTATGGAGAACGCCTCTTCTTCGATCGGCGATCATGTTGAATGGAGAACGCCGCTTCATCAATCGGCGATCATGACAACCATGCAAGAGGTCACTAAGCTTAGAAGATGTCACTGGTCTCCTCTCGCTTAGAAGAGGTCACTACGCTTGACGTGTATGAACGTATTTTCCTGCGTCCTCATCCACCCCTGCCACAACCGAGTGCACACTATGCCCTTCCTACCCAGACCCTCGTACAGCCAACTTCCCTTGGAAGATTGATATACACCCGCTCGACCAGATAGCAGCTGCGACAGAACCTCAGTTTACTGCTAACACACGCCCCACCTCTACACTAACCCGCACCTCCAAGCCTCCAATTTTCCAAATTGAGCATATGTTGTTTCCAGGCTACTGCACCCTTAGGTACTGGAGCACCAACCCCCTCCCTTACGAACATAATCTATGCAAGCGAGACAGCATCATCCTACTTACACTACTCCATCTCGATTTTATGCAACCACCTTCCTACTTACAGATTTTTAGACAGATATTTGGGTTGAGAACCCATTCTACAAAGGAGTGATTAAAGGATTGCATCTTATGTTTCATCCACATCCAAGTCTTAAGTTGCACCTTTTGGAAAATCTCCTCCGCGTCTACTACCCCTTGCTTGAAGATGATCAGGTTCCTTTGATCCCATATGCATCTGACAACAGCTACCCATACTCCTTTCCAAATCAGATTTTGGTTGTTACTGACTTGGAACATGTGGAAGCTAAGGAAGTGTGACCTCAGTATCTAACCACGGGAAACACATAGACCACACTCTTTGAGCGTGACAACACTCCATAAAGAGATGTTGAGCCGACTCCTCCTCCTGCTGGCATAGGGGACACTCCATGGAACTTAATTGCACCCCTCTCCTGTTTAAGTTCACTCTCGTAGGAAGTTTGTCCAACAACACCCTCCACGCTGTCACAACTGCATTTGGAAAAGCCTTAGCCTTCCACAAGAGTTCGTACACCTCGGACTGATGACCTCTAACTTGATTGGACAGTATCTCATATGCAGACGTCACGGAGAACTGCCCTGGTTCCTCCTTCCCCCACACCTGAATATCCGAAACATTGTATTTCATATTGACCCTGGACAAAAGCAAGACAAGCTCCTATTCCAGATCTGACTCCCATACAAATCTATCACGTCTCCACCTTAGCCTCCACCTCCACACCGAATTACTCCATTCACCAACCTCGCCTACTTTTTGTCCCTTATTCATGGACAGGGAGAATAGCCGTGGGAACAAAGTCTTTAAATCCTTCCTACCAAACCATCTTTCCTCCCAGAAATAAGCTTTGTCACCACAACCTAGCTCCCATCCTAACTCTGCTTGAAACCACCTTTACCTCCTCCCTCCTTACATATTTTCAATAAATCTCTCCACCACCACGATTGGAATTTGAGGGGTGTATGGCCACTTTCATGCCCCAGAATATACTTCGAGTCCAAAATCTGCTTCTACCTCCCAGTCTCTTCCGATATACATCTCCACCTCCATTTAGCTAGAAGAGCTTGATTGAATCTTCTTATGTCCCTACATCCCAACCCTCCCTCCTCCTTTGCTTTACAAACGTCTTTCCAGCTGACCCAGGCAATAGGTTTATTTACCTTCCCCCATCCCCACAAAAATCTCGATTGAATGCTTATAATCTTTTTACAAATCGAGGACGGTGCTTTGAACATAGATAAGTAGAACAACGAAACAGCAGTAAGAACAGAATTAATAAGACAGATTCTCCCTGCCATGGATAAAAACCTTCCTTTCCACACACTGAGTCTTGCTTTTAGCTTGTCTAATACTGGTTCCCAGAACTGCTTCTTTCTTGGATTTCCTCCCACTTCCAATCCCAAATACTTGAACGATACTCCCATTTGAGTACAATTCAAAATCTTCGAGTAATATGCAACGACATTGCTTTGTACATTTATGCCTGCTAGCCTTGACTTATGGAAATTAATCCTCAGGCCTGAGGCTATCTCAAACCCCCTCAAAATAGCCTTCAGGGTAATCACATTATCTAGTGAATCCTCACAAAGGAAGAGAGTATCATCTGCTATTGGAGAATACTCATCTCTACCTCTTACTACCAATCTTTAGACCCGTCAGCATATTGGCCCTTAGAGCTTGTCTTACTATCCCAGCAAGGCCTTCTGCAACCACTAAGAAGAGAAAAGGTGCTAAGGGGTCACCCTGCCTCAATCCTCTAGATGGCTTAAACTCTTCCGTGGGGCTCCCATTAACTAACACAGACACGGTTGCGGATTCAAGGCATCCTTTAATCCATAAAATCCATAAACTATGAAATCCCATCCTTTGTAACATATCATATAGGAATTCCCATCTGACCAAGTCGTATGCTTTCTCGAAGTCCACCTTAAGGCACAACCCACTTTTCCCTTTCTTTCTAAGTTCCTCCACCGCTTCATTTGCCATGAGCACACTATCTAACAACCCTCTGCCCCTAAGAAAGGCTGATTGACTTTCGTCTATGATCGCAGGCATCACCTTCTTTAATCATCCGGCCAACACCTTTGCAATGATCTTATATAAGGCTCCAACTAATGAGATGGGTCTATACTGTTCAAGCTTTGAGGGGTCCTTTACCTTAGGGATTAGAGCTATGAATGAGGCATTACAGCCCTTCGGGATAATCCCAGTCTCATGAAACAAGTTCATTGCTACTACTAACTCATCTTTTATGAAGTCCCAGCTCTTCCTGATGAAGTTGAAATTAAAGCCATCTGGCCCTGGGCTCTTAGTTCCATCACACTGCCACACTGCCTCCCTTATCTCTAACTCTGTGAATTCCGCTACAAGGCTCTCGTTTTCCAACCAGGTTAGACACTTAAAATCTACCCCGTCCAACCGTACCCCGAAATCCTTCGTAGCTTTGAATCTGGCTTCAAACAACTTTTTTGCTTCTATGCGAACCGTACTTGGTACCTCACACCAAACACCTCCTACCTGCACACCCTTCACTTCGTTCCTAAGCCTTCTCCACCTCAAAGATGAGTGATAGAATCTAGTGCACGAATCCCCATACTTAAACCAGCTTGCTCTAGCCTTTTGACATAAGAGAGAGTCAATCTTTCTATCAATCTCTACCAAGCGGCTTGTTAGCTCCATTCTTTTTAACCTTTCACTTTCCTCTAAACCCCCATTGCAGTCTTCACAATCTAACTCCTCCAGTTCCTGTACAACCCTCCCCTTTGTAGTATGCAAGTTACCAAACACATCCTTATTCTATGATTTCAGGTCAATCTTCAGGAGCTTTAGTTTTTCTTTCAATTTCCAGATACCGTTTCCCTGGACTGAGTACGACTTCCATTTAACCTTGACCATGTTGTTGAAACCCCTCTCCAAGAACCACGCATCAATAGACCTGAATGGTTTAGGTCCCCAATCCTTCTCCACGAACTTTATTACCAGAGCGCAGTGATCGGAAACTTCCCTTCTCAAAACATATTGTCTGCTCATAGGCCACTGTTGTAACCATTCCTCTGTAACAAGTGCTCTATCAATTCTACTCTTGGCCGTTCCATCAGGTTTAAACCATGTGTAGAGCTTGCCTACCAGAGGTAAATCTAACAAGGAATTAGATTCAATGAAACTATTAAAGCCATTCATCTCGCTTGACTGATCGCCCCTACCAATACCTTTTCTTTCACTTCTACTCCTCACGGCATTAAAGTCACCACAGACACACCAAGCTAACTCTTGAGAGTCTAGTTTAGCATTAGTGAGCTCCTCCCATAGAGACTTCTTGGCACTCAGGGCACAGGGTGAATAGACGTTGACCACGGCACACCTGAACGAAGATTTTAAATGCTGGCCAAAAACCACAATATACCCTCTACCCATAAGGTGATTTTTGTAGCAGAAGGCTTCTTTGTATCACATGGATAGCAAACTTCCACTCCTTTCATCCCCTCTATTATGAATCCAACCAATTTTGTTCGCACCCCATAAGGAAAAACACCTAGCTTCCGTAATCCCTTTAGCTTTCGTTTCTTGCACACACAAAATCCGCTTCCTCCCTTCCTATTATATGCCTCAAGTACCTAGATTTCGTACCTCCCCCCAACCCTCTTATGTTTAAGTTGACAATAATCATAAACCATCATTCTTCCCCTCTTCCACACTCTTCGTAACCACCAAATCTCTTTCTTCCATGCAAGCGTATTCATCAATAACCTTCTTTTCAACCCTTTGACAGATGAGCCCTACTCGTTTACCAACCTCCCACAACTTGGTCGGCTCTGCTGGCAATACAGGATCCCGCAACTGTGTGTTACAATTCTCGATATCCCCGTTGGATAGAGAAACCGATGCCACTCCTTGATTGGATTGGGAGTTCCTGGCAGTCAGTTGTTGTCTGTTTTTTAATCTACCTGATCGCCGTGGATGAGACTTGGACACCTCCAACCTTGATGATGCTTTGAACTTTCGTCGTCGCTGAGTAGTTCGTAATGCACTCTCCGGTGATCCTAGTTTTCCACCTGGGCATGTCGAGCGTGCGCTGTCTACATGTGAAGCTCCAAGACCAATTTCGTCGTCCACGGGTTCTGCACAATGAGTCCCTGCTTGCTCGGTACTCCCGATGTTATTCGTCGCCGACCCACACTCCTTTATTGCATTCTCGAAGGACCTCTGGTCATGCACCGCCTGGGTCCCCGCGCCTCCCATGAGAGGGTTCCTTTCTTCCCGCTCCGACCCAGAGTCCAAATGGGTCTGCCCCGATCCGGGTCTAACCTTTTCCACCTCAACCTGCCCCTCCTCTTTTTGGGCCTTCACCTGTCCACTAAGGCCCATACCTAATGTTTTTTTCGTTATGAGATACCCCTCTTTCTATATCCACCACTAGCTTTGCCAGTTCAGCGTGTGCACATGGTTTAAGAAGGGGGGAAACGCATGCTTCGACTGAATCAACAACAAAAGTTGGTTCTGTAAAAGCCATTTGAATCTGGATTTCCTCCTTTGTGAAAGTTTTTCCGCTTTTTCCCTGACAAGCCCTGCTGCTGGATGAATTTTCCACAAGTGAAACCTTTGACTTTTGTACCGCTTCACCTTCCTCCCTCCCTTCTCCGACCTCCTTGCCTTTCGCCCGGCTGTCCTCCCCGACCTTTACACTCTGCTCCTCCTCATCACTTTTCACAGAAAAAGCCGACTCCTCTACATAAGTTTCAACAGATGAGATACTATCTGAATCCGTGTATAAACGATGGTAACCTTTGCACAGGCCTGCTTGAGCTGCTGGTTCTTCCTCTACAAGGGCAATACTAAAAGATTGATTATTAATCCTCATTATCTTTGCCGTCTTAACAAACCAATCTTTCTTAATACGGACTTTCATGCGTGCATAGTCCAGATTATCCCACAACAACGTAGCATTATCAATATCAATCAACGTGGCTTCTTCTCCGAGCAGTTTTGCAAAGCAATCTCTATTCCAAAGGGATATCGGTAGGCCGAAACATCGAACCCAGACAACTCTGTGATTTGTTGCAAAAGCTGCTGACCATGGCTCCATCCTTACAAAGATACTGTCAAACCATTCTCTATTTAATTGTATCAGTTCCTCCATGGTGTCCCCTTCTCTTGGTGTTAGGAGAGCATAGTTGTCCCCCATCGATCTGACCCGTATCATGTTCATGCCCCCTCTTACAAACTCTTCACCCAGCTGAACAAAATCCCACTCTGCACTGTATTGACCGACCACACTAGCCTTCATCCATGGCAAGGATATTCTTTGAGTTGTAAGAACTTGTCCTTTCCACTCTCGTCGTGCAGGCCCCTTGACAGCCTCAGCGTAGGACTTGTGCCCCCTGTTCTCCTTCCACGCCTCATTCCTTTTATTGGTGACTTTCCCGTCCACTTCTGCCCTCCTGTTCTCCCCATTCTCGGACTTTCCTTCTTCCACACTCATACCCTTCTTACCCACCACCCTGGGCGTTTCTGTGCGGTGCCAACGGTATTTGGGTATGTTGACGAAAAGCTTTCGGCTCCCAATGTACACTTGGTGTAACTCCTTCTCCAGCTTTCTGCATTCTTCACATCCAACATCCGCAGGAACCCAAATCTGCACCCCCCCTTGTTTAGTCTTCGCGATATAAATACCTTCTTCACCCTTGCCCACCTTTGAAAGATGTTGAACTTGTCCTTTTCTCCAAAGCCGGACGGAAAATTCGAAAAAAAGAACGTTGTGAAGTTGTTATCCATGATGTGTTGGTTATGCCGCGAACCATGGCCTCCTTGCCTTACTGTGTCCCTGCCTCCGCTTCTCCCCGCCACCGTCATCGTTGTTTTAAAGATAATGAAGAGAAAATGATGAAACAGAAGCCAATTTTCAGATACCAAAATAATTAGTTGCAATAGTAACTAAATTAGAGACCATTTTAGAAATTAAAAAAAAAATGATTTCTAAATTAGTTTTTATTATTTTAAATAGTTTTTAAATTAGTATCTAATTAACAACCAAGGTTTTTCTACCAAATTTAGAAACTAAATAATTGGTAGTTAAAATCTTGGTTGCTAATTAAATACCAATTTAGAAACTATTTAACAATAATAGAAATTAATTGGTTTGTAAAAATTGGTTTCTATTTCATCATTTTCTTGTAGTGAATTAGATTTTTATTTTTATATAACTAATTTTTTTATTACAGCATAATATCAATACAATATACAATAAATATTATATTTAATTTTTTTTTATATAATAAATATAATCACATAAAATAAAACCAGTTAATTAAAATGTAATTATAATTATATTATTCATTTATATAAATAAAATATTTTTTTTATATTTTTTTTAAAAAAGCTCAGGATTTAATTTCTCTGTGATCGAATTCTGACACATTTTTAATATAGGTTTACTTCTATAAATATTTGGCAGAATTTGATTTTGGTGAATATTTTGGAAATAGAACTTTTGAAAAATATTCTGAAATATTCTGAAAAGTATTCTGAAATATTACAAACAAAAAGTTCTTATATTGAGTAAGTGTTCTTTTGAACTAATTTACTCCACGCATCTCAACAATATATAATTAAACATTTTACTAATTTATGAATTTTGGTCTATTTTATTTTATTTTTTTAATAATATTTTTTTAAATGATGACTGGTGATAATTACTATTTAAAATATCAGTGATGTCAAATTTCATAATAAATAGGAGAATTTTTATTAAAAAAAAGAGTGTAAAATCTAGTAAACAAAACCAATATATCTTTTAGAAGTTATAACTTGATAACTACTCATTACAAAATTAACTAGTTAAAATTTTGATAAAATTAAATATATATATATATATATTTTTTTATTTTTTTTTTAAATTTAATTATTAAATTAATAATTAATGGTTGCAAAGTGTATTATTCTCATCTTACCAGAGTTATATCTATGAAGTAAAAAAGAAGTAAAGAAAATGCAATAACAAACTAGGCATTGATTACGGCTTCCATTCTATAAAGTTAGAAAAAAAAAGGAGCACAATCATTTTTAGACATCATAGGACTAAGATTTATAACGTCGCACTTATGTCACTTTTTCTTTTTTTTTTTATCTAATTTGGAGCATCAATAGCATGGCTCCCTAATAATAATAATAATAATATATTAAAGTTCAAAATTTTGTGATAATTTTATTTTAAAAAATATTTAAATAAATTAAAAAAATAAAATACATTTAAAATATCATTAATTTTAACTGTTAAATAATTTTAAATTATTAATTGTACGAAATAATAATAATAAATGAAAATAAAAACATAAATGCGTTGGACCACGTTTAACCAATAAAATAAAGTGAAAGATAAGCCCCCACACGTTTTGTTCTTTTTCTTCCTTGACCACGTTTGTGGCGGCTGTCCAAAGCTTAAAAAGTAAAATTCTTTAAATGATATTTTATATATAACTATGGCATAAAAATATAAAGTTGACATTTTTTATATTTTTTAGTTGTTTAATATATTTTGCCAATTTGTTTGGGCTAACTTCTTAGCACGTTACTGAGTTGATCTTTTTAATGTTATTGGGCCAGTTATCATTTTGGGCCAATCAAGTATCTTATCATATTAAGTCAATTTAATTAGACTAACGTGCTTACATGCTCGGTAGGGTCCTGAGTGTTAGAATTAATGGTCTAAACAAGACTGGGGGAGGGAGGGGTGAATTGTTTGACAAAATATTTTTGCAAATATGTGCTAAGAATGAAGATTTATGAAACAGTTACATAAAGAGCAATCAGGGGAGCCAAGAAATCAAAGCTGTTAAAATTGTTTGCAGAAAAAAAAAATCGGTTGAAATTTCGTTTTAATCGGTTATTTATAGAAGCAGAGACAAAAACCACATCAAACAGTTTTTAATGAGTGAGAGAGAGAGAAGATATTACACAATCAATTTATATTGGTTCACTCCTTAGCAGAGCTACATCCAGTCCTAAAAAAACCACTGGTATTCCACTAAGAATCAATCAACAGATTATAATTACACAACACTACAAAGAGGTGATCTTGATCCCACAAGAACACACATACTCTTTGCCTTTTCACACAACCACAGTCAAAACAACCTCTAGAGGAACAGATTACACCTGGTGTACAGGAAATCACAGAGCTCCTAAAGCACTTCTTGAATCACTTGCACAACCTTAGGCAATCTTAGCTTGAATCAAATCTCCCTAAAAAACTTTCTTAGTCTCACTTTTTGTGTATTTTCAAATATGGAGGGTAACCAGTTTTATAGCTCTTCAATCTAGCCTATTTAGGCAGCTCAACACGAGCCAAAACAAATTTAAATCAATTGAAAACAGATTTAACAGGTTTTTGAAAAGCTGTTAAGAAATTTGACAATCAACCGTTGAATTGGTTTTGATAGTTAGTCAACCAAGTCAAAATCAGTTTTGAAAACCCTCAAACAAACTGGGTGTAAAACAACCGACTAAACCGTGAAATCAACCGGTTGTTTTTAACTTGGCTTAGAAAAACACTTTTCTTTTTCAAAACAGAATGATTCATCTGTGCATTGGTTTAAGAATGAACTTTAAAAATTCTAAACAACCTAGAACTTAACCCAAACACAGCAGCACGCGCACAAGAATTCCCATAGATATGGAGGCATCAAAGCTTCATTTTCTACATTCACCCCCTATTTGATGAAGACAAATACCTGGGATGCTTTGGAATGTTTTGTTTAGAATTTGGCACAACCTGTAATCACAAACAGATGCATAAACACAGGAAAATCTATTCCAGATTAATCAAGCACCACAAACCAGTTTCCACTAGGTGATTTCCAAAGAGGAACATCAACCAAATCAATGTGAAAACCAGCAACACATGTGTATTAGACCAGAGCGCTGGGCTTAATGCTCAGGCGATCGGACATCAGCACCTGATGTGAGTTATGATTGATCATTTTTATGGTGACACTTTACTTAGATTTGAATTTTAGACAAGTATAGGTGAAGACCTCCTATTTATAGGTGAAGGAGCCTTGAAGAACAAGCTAAAGGGAAAGGATGGGAAAAGGTAAAAAATGGGCAGCCTTAGGGTTTGACTAAGTCAATCCCGCATCCTAAGCTTGTCCTTCTAGAAACTAGGTCAAAATGCATTCAAATGGGCTAGGAACAAGCTAAAATGCTACCCACACCCCCTATTATACTTAAGGTACCTTATTCTAGCCTATATTTTCTATTTGGACCCCTAAAGTGAGCCCAACTTATTTACAACATATTCTAAACATTTTAGAAGACTAGTAGGAAGAACTTTAGGTGCTCTGGTTTATAGCTTCTTCTTCTGTTGATGCTTTCATGAGTTTTGGTGGGGCCCGACTTTGTATACTGAGATGACTGACCCTCTTGAGAAGTTCTTGTTGTGTCCTTAGTCACCTATCAGTTTGTATCAGCACCTGTATCAGCAGGTCAACTCGGTGGTCTGGTCGAATTAATGGGCCACATAAGTGGGCCCTAGGAATGCGTGCGTTGATTCATTCATATATATAAGGCTTGATCAGCGAAAAAGTGCATGTGGTGTGTATAGTACATTCGGGTCTAGCACAAGTAAATGTTCCCTAAAGACGCCTAGGCCCAAGAGCGCTAGGGCTTTTGGGGATAAGCTCATGCATGAACGTGAAGGCTAGAACGCCTATAGTAAACAGATGGGCCCCATGATGCTGGTACATGAGTTGGTACCCTGGCGGCCATGCTGTTAAGATTATGCACTCCAAGGAGGGAGATTTTGTGAGTTTGTTGTACAAAGATTGTGCACATTGTAACAAACTCTCCTCCCATCAAACCTACTTTCACTCGAGATAAGGTTCTCTTGAGAGAAGGGATGTTACAAGAAGTAACTTAAAAGTAGTCTATAAAAGGGACTTGAGATCCCTGGTAAAGGTACACCGTTTCTAAGAATGAAATTACTTGCTTACTTACTCATTATTTCTTAGCCCAGTACTGACTCGATCGTCGAAGTGCAATCAACAAGTAGGCCCCCTCTATTTGAAACAGAGCCCCGTTCCAACATCCCAGGGAAAGAGCAAATCCATTAGAGGTAGACGAAGTTACAACCTGTTCCCAGAGTCAACCGATGACCAGGTCAACCGGCAAGAACATTTGACTCCCACCGTGGGGCCCGATAAAAATAGGTCCCATCCACAGTTGTGATCAAGCTACTAGACGATATGAGAAATACTCGACAAGGTCCATCTTGATAGGAGTTAGGTGACAATGCCACCCTACAACAACTCATGGAGACTGTCAACACTCTCCAGTAGGTAGTGGCGGCGTCCAAGGCTGACCAGGAGAGGGTTTTGGCTGAGGTCTGCGCCGAGCAGGCTCACAGACAAGACCAATTCAGGGTCGAGCTGGACGCATCGCTAGCAAGCAACGAAGAGTTACGCAGGGCCAATGAGGAGGTGCGAAGAGATTTATAGCGCTTAGGGGAACGCGCAGCGGGGGAACGAAGCCCTCCCATTCCGATCAGAGCTCGCCCCATGTCGTTCTCCCAGACGATCATCAATTTCGTGATACCAACAAATTTCATGACTCCCAGAATCACTTTCACAGGTACTAAAGACCTTGAGGCCTACATCACAACTTTCCACATTCAGATGATGATCTTGGGAGGAACAAATGCTATGTGTTCCTGCCGGTTGACTAGATTGTTCTTCGTGCGTAGCTAAGACCTGCGTATCAAGGACTCCTTCTTCCTCGTTCCAAACCTTCACCCTTCGCCGCCGTGAATACCTGAAACAGAGAGAACAAAGGACGCCCTCGCGGACGTTTGCACTCCGACGCTTAAGTCAGTACTGGCAGAAAACACCGTGCACATCCGTATCGAAACACTGCAACTACAATGTTTTGAATGTGCGTAACTGAATTCTAACTGATTTCTCTCTCGTTCTCAAATCACTCGTGCGTACAGTGTGTAAGCGTCAAATGAATAGAACGTACCTTAAACTCTTGACAACGAGAGCTTTTATACCTCATCAGTGCTTCTGCCACATGTCTCTTACTAACTTAAGCGCAACATTGTGATGGAGATCAAACTCAAGTGGACATGGAGGCCAATCATCAAGAGCAAGAAGAGGATGAGGCTCAAATAGAAGACGCCCATGGAGGTCAAAGCCCACCTCAAAGGCTTACAAGGAGCATGTTCAAAGCTTTAGGAGCTAATGGACGTTTATTTTCTCTTTTTGTAATTTCTTTGTTTGAAGGTGCTTAGAGGGAAACATTAGAAAACTCTTTTGTTAAAGCATCTTTAGGTCTTTAGATTAGGAGTCTTAGGGGGGGTGCGTTAGTAGATAGGTGTAGGAGTAATAGGGAGGTGCCAAAGTGAGAGAGAAGGTTACACCTTCCTCATGACTATAGTTGGCGCCACTTTCATTTGTATTTGGGGGGAATTTTTAATTCATTTAGCTTTACATTTCAGCACCTCTAGGCTATAAATTAAGGTGCTGCCCTTGTATTTTTCAGATTTGAATTTTGATTAGAGAAACTATACTCAATTTTTGAGAGAGCATTGGAGAGCTTTGTGCCTTCCTCACTAGTCTTATCTTGAGAGTTCAATGGTTCCCTCAAGTGGCGGCTTGCACACTCATCTTGGAGTCACCATCCTCTAAGTGGCGTGATCATCCAACCATTCCTCCATCTTCATGAGCTTTCTCTTCTCCTTCCTTCCTTCTCTTTTTATGTTCATGTCTTAGCTTGTGTTCTTGCCTTTTTTGGTTCGGCTTTTTCAATTTTCAGCTGGTTGTTCTTCTTTTGTTTGATTTTGGTTCGGTGCTTTTAAGTTTCCAACATTTCTATTCGGTAATCTTGCCTTTTGTTCCATTTTAATCGGTTCAATTTGACAGTACATGGAACTTCCAATTGAGTTTGGGTTTTGGTACTAGTTTTGGTGAGTTCTTGTTCATAGAACCTTGATCCAATTCTAAGAAAAAGTGCCTATCTCATATCCAACTCAACTTGATTCCTAAGAATGTCAAGAATCATTCATATTGTGCTATTGGAATCATATCATGTGGTATCAAGAGTTTAGGTGTGTTCTTGTTTAATTTTTGAGTTGTGTAGCACTTTAATTTCAAGAGCTCTTTAATTTCTTGCAATTTACGGTTCTGTTTTAGGCTTATTTGAGTTTTCTTGCTGTTTTATTTCTTTTTGAATCCATACAAGTTTTGTCTTAGTCTTGTTTTTCCATAATTGTCATCACTTCTTCTAGTACTTTTATTGATTTTGTTGTTTCTTGCTTTAGTGTCATATAATTTTTCTGAGATTGATATTGATCCTTTGTGCATTTTCTGTTTTAGATTGAGTTCATACTTGTATTCTAGACCTATACAAGTTCCTATACATCATTTTCCATTATCTCTTTGCTAGTTCATAATTCTGTTTTTCATTCCTATTAGGATTCCTCTGTTTTCTGAAAACGTGCTTACTGTGTTTCCTTATTGCAACTGATTTACACACTGGAAAATTCTGAAATTATGGATTTGTGATATTCAAAGTGTTAGAAAAGAGTAGAAAAAAGAAGTACTCAAAAATTCAAAGTACACAAAAAATTATAAATAAAATACAAAAAGTGTACAATTCTGCCGAAAAAAATACGATAATCTGGCAGTGATTTTGAAAAATTTATCTCAATTAATTGGCTTACTGTTTTTGCGTGATTCCAGTGCCATTTTTGTGCTAAGATCTTGAAGTTTGTGTGGTTAAAATTTCATAATCCAGTTCGCTTTATATCGTTCCAGTTAAATCAGTGAACATCAAGCACAATTTGCATAAAAATATTTTCCAGTAGCTAAATTTTTTGTTTTCTTCATCTACTCTAGTGCTTTTCTTTAAGTATTCTTTTGTGTGCCTACTTTCTCATTGAGTTCCTTATTTTTCTTGCTTGTCTTTTGTTCATTAATCTTTGAGTTTGTCAAGCATCTAGTATTCCTTTTGTTCTAGCCTTTCATTGCTTATACTTTTTCTTGTTTGTCTTTATTGCTTCATTGGTTTTGTTGTGGTTGGCTTTGAGATTGGTGTGCCTTGCTTTGACATGTTTCATTTGAGGATTCCAAGACCTCAAGATCAGATTGGTGCAGGGACATTATTTCTTTGAGAGTGACCTCTTTTTATGGCCAAATTCACTTCGGCAATTTTGATGTGATTCCACTAGCACAATTAGAATGATTCTTGACATTCTTAGGAATCATCTTGAGTTGGTTAAGAGCTAGGCACTTTATCATAGAAATGGATCAAGGTTCTATGAACAAGAACTCACCAAAACTAGTGCCAAAACACAAACTCATATAGAAGATCCAATTATTGTCAAATTGAACCGAACAAAAAGGCACAAAAGCTAAGCAAACTGAATTTGAAAGCTGGAAATTAAATTGAACCGAACAAAAGCTGGAAAAAGAAGAGAATAAGATGAAGAACAACAAGGAACATAAAAGAACCGAAGCTACACAAATTAAAACTGAAAAAGCCGAACCAAAAACAACAAGGAAACAAGCTAAGACAAGGAATTAACAAAGAAGAAAGGAAGGAGAAGAGAATTGCTCATGAAGATGGATGAATGATGAATGATCACGCCACTAGAAGTGTGGTTGCTCCTAGATGAGTGTGCTGCCGCCACTTGAGGACACCATGGATCCTTCAAGATAAGACTAGAGAAGAAGGCTCAAAAGCTCTCCAATGCTCACTCCAATTTTGAGTATAGTTTCTTTAGATAAATTCAAATCTGAAAAATACAGAGAGAGCACCTCTATTTATAGCCTAAGGTGCTGAAAAACAAAGCTAAGAGAATTCAAAATTCCCTCCTAAACCTATTTAGAACCGGCGTCTAAAACCATGCATGAGGAAGGTGTGACCTCTTCCTTCACTTTGGCACCTCCTTTTCTACTTCTACACCTATCTACTAACACACCCCCCCTCCTAAAGCTCCTAACTAAATCCTAAAAGATGCTATAACAAAAAGAAGTTTCTAATGTTTCCCTCTAAGCACCTTCAACTAAAGAAATTACAAAAAGAGAAAATAAATGTCCCCTAGCTCCTAAAGCTTTGAACATGCTTCTTGTAAGCCTTTTGTGGTGGGCTTTGACCTCCATGGGCGTCCTCCATTTGTGCCTCTACCTCTTCTTGATCTTGTTGATTGGCCTCCATGTCCTATTGAGCTTGATCTCCATCATACTCCCCGAGTTGGAGAGAATTCGACCACGAATTCTGGAGACCTACAGAAAAAGGAGTTAGATCGCTGACATTAAAAGTATGACTACCTAAGAATGTATCAGGCATATCTAACTCATAAGCATTGTCATTAATCCTCTTGAGGATTTGGAAAGGTCCATCCCCTCGAGGCATTAGTTTGGACTTCCTTTGAGTAGGAAAGCGACCTTCCTCAAGTGAAGCCAAACCCAATCGCCCTCATCAAACAACAATGCTTTTCTCCACTTATTGGCAAGTTCAGCATACTTGCCAACCTTCTTCTCAATTCTCTTCTTGATGTCTTTATGCAAAGTTTTCACAAAAGAAGCCTTTTCATCCCCATCTTTGCACAAGACATCTCCAAGAAGGGGAATAGGAAGAAGATCAAGAGGTGTTAGGGGATTAAACCCATAGACCACCTCAAAAGGAGAATGTGAGGTGGTAGAATTTACTACACAATTATATGCAAACTCAACATGGGGTAGTAAATTCTCCCACACTCTAGGATTCCCCAAAATAAAACATCTCAATAGTTGTCCCAAAGTTCTATTCACCACCTCGGTTTGACCATCAGTTTGTGGGTGGCAAGTGGTAGAAAATAAAAGCTTAGTCCCAAGCTTGCCCCACAAGGTCTTCCAAAAGTGACTCAAGAACTTGGGATCTCTATCGGACACTATAGACCTAGGAATCCCATGTAGGCGAACCACTTCTTGGAAGAAGAGGTTTGCAATGTGGCATGCATTATCCACTTTGTGGCAAGGAATAAAGTGAGCCATCTTTGAAAAACGATCCACTACCACAAAAATGGAGTCCTTTCCCTTTGATGTCTTGGGTAAGCCTAAGATGAAATCCATAGATATATCTACCCAAGGCATTGAAGGGATAGGAAGAGGAGTATATAGTCCATGGGGATGCATTTTAGACTTAGCTTTGCGGCAAGCTATGCATTTATCACACAAACTATGAACATGTTTATGCATATGAGGCCAAAAGAAATGTTCATGCAACACATCCAAAGTTTTAGCAACCCCAAAATGTCCCATTAAACCCCCCTCATGAGCTTCTCTAACAAGAGATAATCTAATAGAGCATTGAGGAACACAAAGACGTTTTCCTTTAAAAAGAAAGCCATCTTGAATAAAAAAGTCTTTGTGTCCTCCCTTAAGACACTCTTGATAGATGAGAGAGAAATCAAGGTCATCATGATAAAGTTCCTTAATGTGATCAAAACCAAGATATTGAGAGGTTAAAAGATTTAGCAAAGTGTATCTTCTAGAAAGAGCATCCGCCACAATATTTACTTTGCCTTGCTTGTGTTTGATCACATAAGGAAATTGCTCAATGAATTCTACCCACTTAGCATGCCTCTTGTTAAGTTTGTTTTGGCTTTTCAAATATTTAAGAGATTCATGATCACTATGTATCGCAAACTCTTTGGGAAAAAGATAGTGTTGCCAAGTAAACAAAGCCCTAACAAGTGCATATAATTCCTTATCATAGGTGAAATAATTGAGATGACTTCCCTTCAATTTCTCACTAAAATAGGCTATGGGGTGGCCCTTTTGAAGGAGAACAACCCCAATACCTATGCTTGAAGCATCACACTCAATCTCAAATGTCTTAGTGAAATTAGGAAGGGCCAAGATGGGAGCATTAGTCAATTTTTCTTTCAAAGTGTCAAAAGCATTTTGTTGTGCTTCTCCCTAATGAAAGACCACATCCTTTTTCACTATGTCATTGAGTGGTGCGGCAATGGTACCAAAGTTTGGGACAAATCTTCTATAGAAAGAAGCAAGTCCATGAAAACTTCGGACCTCATTTAAAGATTTTGGTGTAGGCCAATTTTGAATGGCCACCGCCTTTGTTTTGTCCACATGGACCCCTTTACAACTCACAACAAACCCTAGGAATTCTATATGATCAAGAGCAAACATACATTTAGCAAGATTAGCATACAAATGTTCCTTCCTAAGGGTTTCTAAAACTTGCCTAACATGCAATCTATGGTCATTCAAAGATAAGCTATAAATGAGAATGTCATCAAAGTAAACAACAACAAACTTACCAATGAAAGGTCTAAGAACATGATGCATGAGGCGCATGAAAGTACTTGGTGCATTAGTTAGACCAAAAGGCATAACTAACCACTCATATAAACCAAAGTTGGTCTTAAAAGCCGTCTTCCATTCATCACCCGGTTTGATACGGATTTGATTGTAGCCGCTTTTAAGATCAATCTTTGAAAAGATTTTTGAACCATGTAATTCATCCAACAAATCATCTAGTCTAGGTATGGGATGCCTATACTTAATTGTAATGTTATTGATGGCCCTACAATCCGAACACATTCGCCATGTGCCATCCTTTTTAGGCACTAAGATGATAGGCATAGCACAAGGACTCATGCTATCTTGAACCCACCCTTTTTCAATCAAAGCCTCAACTTGTTGGCGAATTTCCTTGGTTTCACTTGGATTGGTCCTATATGCTGGACGGTTTGGTAAAGAAGAGCCCGGTATCAAATCAATTTGGTGCTCAATCCCTCTCAAAGGTGGAAGTCCTTTTGGAGGATCTTGAAACACATCTTGAAACTCTTCTACCAAATTTTCCAAACAATGAGGACTATCAACAAGTGGTTCTATCTTAAGAGTTCTAGGGATGGCTAAGAAAAGAGGATGATGAGCCACTATTTCCCTTTGAATCTCATGGACTTCTCTTGGAGAGAGAGATTTTAAAGTAACCTTGTGACCATGGAATTCAAAAGATAGTTTGTTGGTAAAGCCATCATGTAAAACTTTTCTATCAAATTGCCAAGGCCTTCCCAAAAGAACATGAGTGGCTTCCATGGGCACAACATCACATAATACCTCATATTTGTATTTTCCAATGGAGAAATGGATGAGGACTTGTTTATTAACAATTATTTCTCCTACTTCACCAAGCCATTGTAATTTGTAGGGCTTTGTATGAGAGATAGTAGGCAATCCAAGCTTATCTACTACTCTTGTACTAGCCACATTTGCACAACTACCCCCATCCACTATCAAGGAACAAATGTTGTTTTGAATAAGACATCTTGTATGGAAAATATTTTCCCTTTGACTTTCATCAAAAGGTTGTGAAACTTGTCCAAGAAGTCTTCTCACAACTAACAAGTCCCCTTCAAGTGGACATTCACTCTCTTCCTCACTAGATGCATGAGAATGCAATGAATGCTTAGGAGAATCCGAATCATGCTCGCTAACTACAATGCCCTCATGCATGTACATACTTCGTTTGGAAGGACAATTTGCAGCTATATGACCATAACCCATACATTTAAAGCATTTAGTATTGGATGTTCTAGTGGGAGACTTAGGTCTAGAAGTAGATGGCTTAGTTTCCTTGGGTTTGAAAGAAGAATCTTTGGAAGGATGTTTAGAAAAAGAATTTTTGTTTCTCCAAGACTTGGAGTAGTATCCATCATTGGAAGCATTTTTGAAAGAGTTTTTCTTAGCAAGTTGGGCTTCCACCTTCATTGCAAGATGAACTAAAGAGCCCAATGATGAATACTCTTGTAACTCAACAATCTCTTGAATATCCTTCCTAAGACCACTCACAAACCTAGCAATCATAGCTTCCTCACTTTCTTCTAATTCAATTTTAAGCACAAGCGTCTCAAGCTCCTTATAATATTCATCCACATTTAGCGTGCCTTGTTGAAACCGTTGGAGTCTCAACATGAGGCCTTTCCTAAAATGTGGGGGCATAAACCTAGCGTGCATATGATCCTTTAAAGAGTTCCAAGAGTCCACGGGAGGACCCTTGTGATAGATAATGTCCTTTACAATTCCATGCCACCATTTCATGGCATAATCATTAAACTCTAGGGTGGCTAGCTTAAGCTTATGCTCATCTTGGATCTCATGGATCTCAAATATTTGTTCACACTTAGCCTCCCAATCTAAATATACATTAGGATCACTAGAGCCATTAAAACAAGGTAGCTTGACCGAAGGAAGCCTAGACTTTGCATCATGATAGAAGCCATTGCCGTAGTGAGTTCTTTCCCCTTGGTGATGATGTCTTTGTCCATGGACTTGGGGTGGAGTTCTCCTTCTCCTATGCTCATCTTCACGGCCAAAATCATTGGAAGAAGCTCTTGTTGAAGGTCTATGATGCTCATCATGAATTGAAGGAGATGGTCTAGCTTGTTGCACCTCCATCTTTTGCAATTTCTCCTCCAACCGTCTAATGGTTCTTTGAGCTTCATGTAATTCACCAAGGATTGAAGCTTTGGAAGGAGAATTCTGCTTGTATGATGCATCACTTGAAAATCCAGCCATTTTGGAAATAAAAAAACAGCAAACACACAAAAAACAGCAAACAAGTTAAGAAACAAAAATTAGCAAAAACAGTGAGTGTTTTAAGCAAAAATGCCGAAGTGAATTGAGGCAGAAAAAATAGGTCACTCTCAAAGAAATAATGTCCTTGCACCAATCTGATCTTGAGGCCTTGGAATCCTCAAATGAAAGATGTCAAAGCAAGCACACCAATCTCAAAAGCAACCACCACAAAACCAATGAAACAATAAAGACAAACAAGAAAAGGTATAAGCAAGGAAAGGTAATTGCAAAAGGAAAACTATATGTAAGACAAACTCAAAGAGTAAAGAATGAAAGACAATCAAGAAAATAAAAAACTCAATGAGAAAGTAGGCACACAAAACAATACTTAAGGAAAAGCACTAGAGTAGATGAAGAAAACAACAAAATTAGCTACTGGAATTTTTTATTTTTTTTAAATGCAAACTGTGCTTGATATTCACTGATTTAACTGGAATGATGTAGAGCGAACTGGATTATGAAATTTAAACCATAGAAACTTCAAGATGTTAACTCAAAAATGGCACTGGAATCAATTAAAAATAGTAAGCCAATTAATTGAGATAAATTTTTTAAAATCGTTGCCAGATTACCGTATTCTTTTCGGTAGAATTGTACACTTTTTATTTATTTATCATTTTTTGTGTACTTTGAATTTTTGAATGATTCTTTTTTCTAATCTTTTCTAACACTTTGAATATCACAAATCCAGAATTTCAAAATTTTCCAGTGAGTAAATCAATTGCAATAAGGAAAAACAGTAAGCACTTTTTTTTCAAAAACAGAGGAATCCTAATAGGAATAAAAAAACAGAATTATGAACTAGCAAAGACATAATGGAAAATGATGTATTGGAACTTGTATAGGTCTAGAATACAAGTATGAACTCAATTCTAAAAAAAAAAAAATGCACAAAGGATCAATATCAATGCAGAAAATTATATGACACTAAAGCAAGAAACAATCAAAAAAACAATAAAAGTACTACTAGAAGTAATGACAATTATGGAATAACATGACTAAGACAAAACTTGACATGATTCAGAAAGGAAAATACTCAAACATATGATAGGCAAAAGAATTAAAACAGAAAGTAAACACAAAATAAGCCTAAAACAGAAACTTAAATTGCAAGAAAATTAAAAGAGCTCTTGAAATAAAGTGCTACACAACTCAACAATTAAACAAGAACACACCTAAACTCATGATACCACATGATGTGATTCCACTAGCACAATTAGAATGATTCTTGACATTCTTAGGAATCATCTTGAGTTGGTTAAGAGCTAGGCACTTTATCATAGAAATGGATCAAGGTTCTATGAACAAGAACTCACCAAAACTAGTGCCAAAACACAAACTCATATAGAAGATCCAATTATTGTCAAATTGAACCGAACAAAAAGGCACAAAAGCTAAGCAAACTGAATTTGAAAGCTGGAAATTAAATTGAACCGAACAAAAGCTGGAAAAAGAAGAGAATAAGATGAAGAACAGCAAGGAACATAAAAGAACCGAAGCTACACAAATTAAAACTGAAAAAGCCGAACCAAAAACAACAAGGAAACAAGCTAAGACAAGGAATTAACAAAGAAGAAAGGAAGGAGAAGAGAATTGCTCATGAAGATGGATGAATGATGAATGATCACACCACTAGAAGTGTGGTTGCTCCTAGATGAGTGTGCTGCCGCCACTTGAGGACACCATGGATCCTTCAAGATAAGACTAGAGAAGAAGGCTCAAAAGCTCTCCAATGCTCACTCCAATTTTGAGTATAGTTTCTTTAGATAAATTAAAATCTAAAAAATACAAAGAGAGCACCTTTATTTATAGCCTAAGGTGCTGAAAAACAAAGCTAAGAGAATTCAAAATTCCCTCCTAAACCTATTTAGAACCGGCGCCTAAAACCATGCATGAGGAAGGTGTGACCTCTTCCTTCACTTTGACACCTCCTTTTCTACTTCTACACCTATCTACTAACACACCCCCCCCCTCCTAAAGCTCCTAACTAAATCCTAAAAGATGCTATAACAAAAGAGGTTTCTAATGTTTCCCTCTAAGCACCTTCAACTAAAGAAATTACAAAAAGAGAAAATAAATGTCCCCTAGCTCCTAAAGCTTTGAACATGCTTCTTGTAAGCCTTTGAGGTGGGCTTTGACCTCCATGGGCGTCCTCCATTTGTGCCTCTACCTCTTCTTGATCTTGTTGATTGGCCTCCATGTCCTCTTGAGCTTGATCTCCATCAAATTTGGTTGCCAAACTCACTGTTTTTGCTAATTTTGTTTCTTGACTTCTTTGCTGTTTTTGTGTGTTTGCTGTTTTTATTTGCAAATGGCTGGATTTTCAAGTGATTCATCCTACAAGCAGCATTCTCCTTCCAAAGCTTCGGTCCTTGGTGAATTGCATGAAGCTCAACGCACCATTAGGCGTTTGAAGAGAAATTGCAAAGGATGGAGGTGCAACAAGCTAGGCCATCTCACTCTATGCATGATGAGCATCATTCACATAGACCTTCAACAAGAGGTTCTTCAAATGACATAGGTTGTGAAGAGGACCATAGGAGAAGGAGAACTCCACCCCAATTCCATGGACATAGACATCACAACCAAGGGGAGAGACATCACCATGGAAATGGTTTCTACCAAGATGCAAAGGCTAGGCTGCCTTCGGTCAAGCTTCCTTGTTTTAATGGCTCTAGTGATCCTAATGTGTATTTAGATTGGGAGGTTAAGTGTGAACAAATATTTGAGATCCATGAGATCCAAGATGAGCATAAGCTTAAGCTAGCCACCTTAGAGTTTAGTGATTATGCCATGAAATGGTGGCATGGTGTTGTAAAGGACATTATCTATCACAAGGGTCCTCCCGTGGACTCTTGGAACTCTTTAAAGGATCAAATGTGCGCTAGGTTTGTGCCCCCACATTTTAGGAAAGACCTCATGTTGAGACTCCAACGCTTTCAACAAGGCACGCTAAATGTGGATGAATATTATAAAGAGCTAGAAACGCTTGTGCTTAAAATTGAATTAGAGGAAAGTGAGGAAACTATGATTGCTAGGTTTGTGAGTGGTCTAAGGAAGGATATTCAAGATATTGTTGAGTTACAAGAGTATAAATCATTGGGTTCTTTAGTTCATCTTGCAATGAAGGTGGAAGCCCAACTTGCTAAGAAAAATTCTTTCAAAAATACTCCCAATGATGGTTACTACAACAAGTCTTGGAGGAACAAAAAGTCTTTTTCTAAATTTCCTTCTAAAGATTTTTCTTTCAAACCCAAGGAACCTAAGCCATCTACTTCTAGGCCTAAATCACCCACTAGAACGTCTAATACCAAATGTTTTAAATGTATGGGTTATGGTCACATAGCTGCTAATTGCCCTTCTAAACGAAGTATGTACATGCATGATGGCATTGTAGTGAGTGAGCATGATTCAGATTCTCCTAAGCATTCTTTGCATTCTAGTGCATCTAGTGGGGATGAGAGTGAGTGTCCACTTGAAGGGGATTTGTTAGTTGTGAGAAGACTTCTTGGCCAAGTTTCACAACCTTTTGATGATAGTCAAAGGGAAAATATTTTCCATACAAGATGTCTTATTCAAAACAACATTTGCTCTTTGATAGTGGATGGGGGTAGTTGTGCTAATGTGGCTAGTACAAGAGTAGTAGATAAGCTTGGATTGCCTACTATCTCTCATACAAAGCCCTACAAATTGCAATGGCTTAGTGAAGTAGGAGAAATTGTTGTAAATAAACAAGTCCTCATCCATTTCTCAATTGGAAAATACAAAGATGAGGTATTATGTGATGTTGTGCCCATGGAAGCTACTCATGTTCTTTTGGGAAGGCCTTGGCAATTTGATAGAAAAGTTTTTCATGATGGCTTTACCAACAAACTTTCTTTTGATTTCCATGGTCACAAGGTTACTTTAAAATCTCTCTCTCCTAGAGAAGTCCATGAGGACCAAATCATAATGAAGAAAAAGAGGGAGAGTGAAAAAGATAAAAAAGATAAGAGTTCTAAGCCTACACTCCTTGTGTCTAGGCATGAGATTCAAAGGGAAATAGTGGCTCATCATCCTCTTTTCGTAGCCATCCCTAGAACTCTTAAGATAGAACCACTTGTTGATAGTCCTCATTGTTTGGAAAATTTGGTAGAAGAGTTTCAAGATGTGTTTCAAGATCCTCCAAAAGGACTTCCACCTTTGAGAGGGATTGAGCACCAAATTGATTTGATACCGGGCTCTTCTTTACCAAACCGTCCAGCATATAGGACCAATCCAAGTGAAACCAAGGAAATTCGCCAACAAGTTGAGGCTTTGATTGAAAAAGGGTGGGTTCAAGATAGCATGAGTCCTTGTGCTATGCCTATCATCTTAGTGCCTAAAAAGGATGGCACATGGCGAATGTGTTCGGATTGTAGGGCCATCAATAACATTACAATTAAGTATAGGCATCCCAAACCTAGACTAGATGATTTGTTGGATGAATTGCATGGTTCAAAAATCTTTTTAAAGATTGATCTTAAAAGCGGCTACAATCAAATCCGTATCAAACCGGGTGATGAATGGAAGACGGCTTTTAAGACCAACTTTGGTTTATATGAGTGGTTAGTTATGCCCTTTGGTTTAACTAATGCACCAAGTACCTTCATGCGCCTCATGCATCATGTTCTTAGACCTTTCATTGGTAAGTTTGTTGTTGTTTACTTTGATGACATTCTCATTTATAACTTATCTTTGGATGACCATAAGTTGCATGTTAGGCAAGTTTTAGAAACCCTTAGGAAGGAACATTTGTATGCTAATCTTGCTAAATGTATGTTTGCTCTTGATCATATAGAATTCCTAGGGTTTGTTGTGAGTTGCAAAGGGGTCCATGTGGACAAAACAAAGGTGATGGCCATTCAAAATTGGCCTACACCGAAAACCTTGAATGAAGTCCGAAGTTTCCATGGACTTGCTTCGTTCTATAGAAGATTTGTACCAAACTTTGGTACCATTGCCGCACCTCTAAATGACATAGCGAAAAAGGATGTGGTCTTTCAATGGGGAGAAGCACAACAAAAAGCTTTTGAAACTTTGAAAGCAAAATTGACTAATGCTCCCATCTTGCTAAGACATTTGAGATTGAGTGTGATGCTTCAAGCATAGGTATTAGGGTTGTTCTCCTTCAAGAGGGCCACCGCATAGCCTATTTTAGTGAGAAATTGAAGGGAAGACATCTCAATTATTCCATTTATGATAAAGAATTATATGCACTTGTTAGGGCTTTGTTTACTTGGCAACACTATCTTTTTCCTAAAGTGTTTGTGATACATAGTGATCATGAATCTCTTAAGTATTTGAAAAGCCAAAACAAGCTTAACAAGAGGCATGCTAAGTGGGTGGAATTCATTGAGCAATTTCCTTATGTGATCACACACAAGCAAGGCAAAGTAAACATTGTGGCGAATGCACTTTCTAGAAGATACACTTTGCTAAATCTTTCAAGTTCTCAATATCTTGGCTTTGAGCACATTAAGGAACTTTATCATGATGACCTTGATTTTTCTCTCATCTATCAAGAGTGTCTTAAGGGAGGACACAAAGATTTTTTTTATATAAGATGGCTTTCTTTTTAAGGGAAAACGTCTTTGTGTTCCTCAATGCTCTATTAGATTATCTCTTGTTAGAGAAGCTCATGAGGGGGGTTTAATGGGTCACTTTGGGGTTGCTAAAACTTTGGATGTGTTGCATGAACATTTATTTTGGCCTCATATGCATAAACATGTTCATAGTTTGTGTGATAAATGCATAGCTTGCCGCAAAGCTAAGTCTAAGATGCATCCCCATGGTTAATATACTCCTCTTCCTATCCCTTCAATGCCTTGGGTTGACATATCTATGGATTTTATCTTAGGATTACCCAAGACATCAAAGGGAAAGGATTCCATTTTTGTGGTAGTGGATCGTTTTTCAAAGATGGCTCACTTTATTCCTTGCCACAAAGTGGATGATGCATGTCATATTGCAAACCTCTTCTTTCAAGAAGTGGTTCGTTTGCATGGGATTCCTAGAACTATTGTGTCTGATAGAGATCCAAAGTTCTTGAGTCACTTTTGGAAGACCTTGTGGGGTAAGCTTGGTACTAAGCTTTTATTTTCTACCACTTGTCACCCACAAACCGATGGTCAAACCAAAGTGGTCAATAGAACTTTAGGACAACTATTGAGATGCTTCATTTCCGGGAATCCTAGAGTGTGGGAGAATTTACTACCCCATGTTGAGTTTGCATATAACCGTGTAGTAAATTCTACCACCTCACATTCTCCTTTTGAGGTTGTCTATGGGTTTAATCCCTTAACACCTCTTGATCTTCTTCCTATTCCCATTCTTGGGGATGTCTTGTGCAAAGATGGGGATGAAAAGGCTTCTTTTGTGAAAACTTTGCATAAAGACATCAAGAAGAGAATTGAGAAGAAGGTTGGCAAGTATGCTGAACTTGCCAATAAAAAGAGAAAATCATTGTTGTTTGAGGAGGGAGATTGGGTTTGGCTTCACTTGAGGAAGGATCGTTTTCCTACTCAAAGGAAGTCCAAACTAATGCCTCGTGGAGATGGACCTTTCCAAGTCCTAAAGAGGATTAATGACAATGCTTATGAGTTAGATATGCCTGATACATTCTTAGGTAGTCATACTTTTAATATCAGTGATCTAACTCCTTTTTCTGTAGGTCTCCAGAATTCGTGGTCGAATTCTCTCCAACTCGGGGAGTATGATGGAGATTAAACTCAAGTGGACATGGAGGCCAATCATCAAGAGCAAGAAGAGGATGAGGCTCAAATAGAAGACGCCCATGGAGGTCAAAGCCCACCTCAAAGGCTTACAAGGAGTATGTTCAAAGCTTTAGGAGCTAATGGACGTTTATTTTCTCTTTTTGTAATTTCTTTGTTTGAAGGTGCTTAGAGGGAAACATTAGAAACCTCTTTTGTTAAAGCATCTTTAGGTCTTTAGATTAGGAGTCTTAGGGGGGGTGCGTTAGTAGATAGGTGTAGGAGTAATAGGGAGGTGCCAAAGTGAGAGAGAAGGTTACACCTTCCTCATGACTATAGTTGGCGCCACTTTCATTTGTATTTGGGGGGAATTTTGAATTCATTTAGCTTTGCATTTCAGCACCTCTAGGCTATAAATTAAGGTGCTGCCTTTGTATTTTCATATTTGAATTTTGATTAGAGAAACTATACTCAATTTTTGAGAGAGCATTGGAGAGCTTTGTGCCTTCCTCACTAGTCTTATCTTGAGAGTTCAATGGTTACCTCAAGTGGCGGCTTGCACACTCATCTTGGAGTCACCATCCTCTAAGTGGCGTGATCATCCAACCATTCCTCCATCTTCATGAGCTTTCTCTTCTCCTTCCTTCCTTCTCTTTTTATGTTCATGTCTTAGCTTGTGTTCTTGCCTTTTTTGGTTCGGCTTTTTCAATTTTCAGCTAGCTGTTCTTCTTTTGTTTGATTTTGGTTCGCTGCTTTTAAGTTTCTGTTCCGTCCGGTTGACCGGGACGTCTTCGTGCGCGACCTCAACCGTCAGCTAGGGACTCCTTCCCACTGGTTGCCTGTGGATTCCTGCAAAAAAGAGGACAAAAAGGCGCCCTAGCGGCCGTGTGCACTCCGACGCTCAAGTCAGCCAGCAAGAAACACCAAAAACTATCCACCTGCGTGTCTGAGCACCGCGTATGGCACTCTGAAGGTGGTAAAAGAACTGTGTATATGTGTGTGTTGTCTCTTTCAGGCAAAAATATTCCCCAGTCACTTGTACGTAACCTTGAAGCACGAGCAAGCAACTAGAGAGTTCTCTGATAAATTTGCCGAAAGTTCCAACCCTTTTTCCAACATTCTCCGCGCTATTTAAACCACCCAAGCATTTAAAGCGCCTTAAAGTGCTTTTAATCACAAATGTAACGCACTCTTTAAAGCGTTTAATTAGAAAACGTAGCGCATTTAAGACGTTGAAACGCTCGGGAGTCATTATAGTACCTGAATGCTCGAAAGGGAAACTGTATTGAATGACTCTTAATTACCTGGCACCTGACTAAAGGGTGTTTCCATTCTGGCATGGCTGTTGTACATGTGGAGGGCCTCACGACGCCGTGACCCCATCTGGGGGCGTTTCTGCCCATCTGGGGACGTTTCTACGTGTGAGTCCTCCTGCTGGGAGTGCTACTGCGCTAGGGGTGACTTTTTGGGTGCCAACTCATGCCCCCAAGTATCTAGTCACTTACTTTGAGAGCGTATCTGCCTTCCTTTTGTACTCTGCACCCGGTTGCCCTGGGCATGACTTTCCTCTTGAGTCGTATCGGCCCCACGGGCGTCTCTGGGGCGGCAGGAGCACTTCACGAGTCAGGCTGCCCTTCACTGGTACTATTACTATGGCCTTGAAGCCACCTTTTCCTTCTCTTTATCACTTTCCCGAGATATCGGGACCTGAGGCTTTCCCACGACGTCGCTCCCTCCATGGTCTTTCCTACCCATGGGTATCGGGGAACCACACCGTGATTGCCTTGTTTTTACACTGTTTGATCTGGCGACGCCCTGGTTGGGCGACGCCTGCACCCAGGCGACGCCTTGCCTTGGCGACGCTTCCTCTTGGCGATGCTGGCACTTGGCGTCTCTCCACATAGGCGACGCCTTACGTTGACTTTGACTCTCCAGCCGTTGACTTTGACTTTGACTTAGTCAACGCCCGGATACGAATCGACGCGGAGCTTTGAGAGTCTCCTGGATCACTGTCCTCTGTCTACCCCCCTTGCCTGAGCTAGCCAGCTTTGCGAGCAGGTCAGCTCTGGCATTCTGCTCCCTCGGGACGTGTATCAACTCAAGAGCGTTGAACGCCCCCCTCAACAACTGGACGTATTTTAGATACGCCGCCATCTGTGGGTCCTTCGCCTGGAACTCACCCGACACCTGCCCCGTAATCAACTGAGAGTCGCTCTTCACCAGGAGGTTCTGTGCGCCCATCTCCTTGGCCAAGAGCATTCCTGCTATCAGGGCTTCATATTCTGCCTGATTGTTACTTGCCTTGAAGGCGAAACGCAAGGCCTGCTCGATCAGTATGCCGTCGGGTCCCTCCAAGACTATTCCTGCACCGCTCCCTTGTTGGTTTGAAGAGCCATCCACCGAGAGCAGCTACTGCGAACTCGCTTCCACCTCTTGCTCACCTCCGGGCGAAAGTTCTGCTACAAAATCTGCGTACACCTGCCCTTTGATGGATCCTCTAGGCTCGTACTGGATGTCGAATTCTGACAGTTCCACTGCCCAGCGTACCATTCTTCCTGCCACATCAGGTTTCTGCAGCACTTTCTGTATAGGGAGATTGGTCATCACCACCACCGTAAAACTGTGGAAGTAATGACGGAGCCTCCTAGCAGAGAACACTACCGCCAGCGCCGCCTTCTCTAGTGCTTGGTACCTCGTCTCAGCCCCCTGTAAGGCCTTGCTTACGAAGTAGATGGGCTTCTGACTCTGGTCCTGCTCTTGGACCAACACAGAACTGATGGCCCGCTCCGTTACAATAAAATACAACCGGAGGGGCACGCCCGTTACCGGCTTGCAGAGGACCGGTGGCGTCACCAGGTACTCCTTCAGCTTAATGAAAGCCGCTTCGCATTCATCAGTCCATGCAAAGCGACTGTTTCTCTTGAGGCACTGGAAGTACGGGTGCCCCTTTTCTCCTCCGGCGGAAACAAACCTCGAGAGCGCCGCCATCCGCCCTGTCAACTGTTGCACCTCCTTTACCGATGTCGGACTCCGCATGGCGATAATAGCCGCACATTTGTCGGGGTTCGCCTCTATCCCCCTCTCGGTGAGCAAAAACCCCAAGAACTTACCGGCCTCTACTCCGAAAACACACTTCTCAGGGTTCAACTTGAGGCGGTACTTGGATATTGTGTTGAACAACTCCTCCAGGTCTGCTATGTGCTGCACTCTATTCTGCGACGCCACCACCATGTCGTCTAGATAAGCGTACACATTCCTCCCAAGCATTGGCGCCAGGACCTTGTCCATTAGCCTCTGGTACGTGGCGCCCGCATTTTTCAGCCCGAAGGGCATCACCTTGTAGCAGTAACTGCATGTCTCCGTCATGAATGCAGTCTTGCTCTCGTCTCTTGGGTGCATCTTGATTTGGTTGTACCCTTAAAAGGCGTCTAGGAAACTTAACACCTTGCTTCCAGACGCACTGTCTACCAAGGCGTCGATGCTGGGCAGTGGATACGAGTCCTTTGGGCATGCCTTGTTCAGGTCCATGAAGTCAACGCACATCCTCCACTTTCCGTTCGCCTTTTTCACCAAGACGACGTTGGCGAGCCACTCAGGGTACTGAATCTCCCTGATGTGGCCAGCACCCAGCAGCTTTTGCGTTTCGTCTTTCACCACCTGTTGTCGTTCCTCATTGAACTTCCTCCTTCTCTGACGCACGGGGCGGACCGTGGCGTCCATGCTGAGGTGGTGACACAGGAAATCGGGGTCGATGCCTGGCATATCCGAGGCGGACCATGCGAAGGCATCCAGGTGGCGTGAAATCACTTCTGCCACCCCTTCCTGTTCTTCTGGGCTTAGCGAACTTCCTAACTTGAAAGTTTTGCCGCCAATCTCCCTTTCTATGGCGTTAGCTGCAGGCTGCTCCCTGCTATCATCTTCGACGGGCGCCGCCTCTTCGACGGGCGCCGCCTCTTCGACGGGCGCTGCCTCTTCGACGGGCGCCGCCTCTTCTACGGGCGCCGCGTCGTCGGGGCCTTCCTCCATTGGCACATCTGCTTCGGGCATCGCCCTCTCCGCTATGGCCTCTTCAGGCGTCAGCCCAGCGGGCGTCGCCTCAATCATCGTCGCGTCCGCGCTCGGCAGACGTTCATACACAATGAATACGCCTCTCTTCGTTTTCAGGCTGTTTTCATAGCATTTCCTCGCCTCCTCCTGGTCTGACCTGATGACTATCACCCGGCCACTGAGGTCCGGCAGCTTCATCTTCATGTGACGGGTGGAGGACACCGCGCTCAGACGGTTTAACGCCGGTCTGCCCAGCAAAATATTGTAGGCAGAATTAGCGTTCACGACGAGGTACCGGATGCTCTCGGTACGAGAGGCCTCTCCGTCTGTGAACGTAGTCCTCAACTCCAGGTACCCCCGGACTTCTACCTGGTTATCCCCGAACCCATACAAACATCCCGTATAGGGACTCAGCAGGTCGGGGGACAACCGTAACTTATTAAAGGTCGACAGAAACATGACGTCTGCCGAGCTTCCTTGATCAACAAGCACTATGTGGACCTTCCTTCCAGCTGTGACGACTGAGATGACAACGGGGTCGTTGTCGTGGGGTACCACATCTCGGAGGTCTCTTCTCGTGAACACGATATCTGACTCCCACGGTTCCCCCGAGAGCCTCTCTTCGACTGAATTTACCCCCCTCGCGTATTTCTTCCGCTGGGAGGCGGTGGGCCCTCCGCCAGAAAAACCTCCAGCAATGGTGTGGACCTCGCCAAGCACAGACATCTCGTGTGCTGGCTCATCTGCCGGCGGCGGCAAGGTGGCGGTTGTTGTGGAATCTGCGACATAATCTTTCAAAAACCCAATCCTCACCAGCTCATCTAGCTGGTAGCCCAACGACAGGCAATTATCAATTTGGTGCCCGAAAGCCTCGTGGAATTCGCACCAAGAGTCTTTACGGGGCCCTAGCACCTTGTCGGTCTTCGCCGGTCGCCTCAGCCTCTCAGCTATGTTGGGCACGGCGATCAGATCCTTCAACTCAACCACGAAGTTGTACCTCGCCGGTCTTGCTCTTTCTCTGGCGGGGCGTTCGCCTCCTGCTGGGCCCCGGGGCTGGGGCTTTCTGGCCTCGTAGGGGCGTCTCGCCTCTGGCTTCTTTCTCCCCGTCGTGGTCTCATTGACTCTGACGGGTTGAACTCGCGCCGGTCCCCTCGGACGTGAGGGCACGGCGCTGGTGCGCTTCACACATACCTCCCCTTCCGAAGCAATATGCTCTACTGCCCTGCGCCGTAATTCAGCGAAAGTCCTAGGGCGATTGCGGATAATGGATTCTCCGAAGGGGCCGGGGCACACGCCTTTCACAAATGCGTACACGATCATAGGCTCCTCTGTTGTGCCAACCTTCACGACCTGGGCCCCGAAGCGATTGATATACTCCTTCAGGGTCTCTCCCTGATACTGCTTCACGTCGAACAGGTCGTAGGAGACCGGCGGCGGGGCCTTGTTGGCTAAGTACTGTTCTCGGAACAATCGCGACAACTGGCGGAAAGATGTGATATGACCTTCTGGGAGGCTAATGAACCAGTCCATAGCCATCCCGGTCAGGGTGCTCATGAAGAGCTTGCACTTGGCAGCATCAGAACCGCCTATCAGGACCATCTGCGTGTGAAATGCAGCCAGGTGCGTCTCTGGGTCCTCCATCCCGGTGAAGATCACCTTGGGTCCCGCGAACGTGTTCGGGATCGCTGCGTCTAGGATCTCCTGTGAGAAAGGAGTGGAAAACTCCCTTGGTGGGGAATGGTTCTCCATCTCGTCATGCCCAAGCCGCCTCCTATCGTTTCTCAGGCCCTGGCGCAACTCCTCATTCACACGGTGGACTCTTCGTTCCGCTCATGCGAGGCGTCAAGGTCTTCCTGCATGCGTTCCTGCTCCATTTTCAAATCCGCCATGTCCTGCTGCAGCCCCCTCATTATTTCCAGGACCTGCTGCATGGATAGGTCTGCTGGGGCTGCGCGTGCTGCTCTTCGTCTGGTGGGGGCCATTGTCACTCCAACCTCCTTCAGCGCTACTGTAACCTGGTAGATTTTCTCGAACTTGTGATGGGACTGATGTTTTATATCGGCCCCACGGTGGGCGCCAAATGTTCCGTCCGGTTGACCGGGAGATCTTCGTGCGCGACCTCAACCGTCAGCTAGAGACTCCTTCCCACTGGTTGCCTGTGGATTCCTGCAAAAAAGAGGACAAAAAGGCGCCCTAGCAGCCGTGTGCACTCCGACGCTCAAGTCAGCCAGCAAGAAACACCAAAAACTGTCCACCTGCGTGTCTGAGCACCGCGTTTGGCACTCTAAAAGAACTGTGTATATGTGTGTGTTGTCTCTTTCAGGCAAAAATATTCCCCAGTCACTTGTACGTAACCTTGAAGCACGAGCAAGCAACTAGAGAGTTCTCTGATAAATTTGCCGAAAGTTCCAACCCTTTTTCCAACATTCTCCGCGCTATTTAAACCACCCAAGCATTTAAAGCGCCTTAAAGCGCTTTTAATCACAAATGTAACGCACTCTTTAAAGCGTTTAATTAGAAAACGTAGCGCATTTAAGACGTTGAAACGCTCGGGAGTCATTATAGTACCTGAATGCTCGAAAGGGAAACTGTATTGAATGACTCTTAATTACCTGACACCTGACTAAAGGGTGTTTCCATTCTGGCATGGCTGTTGTACATGTGGAGGGCCTCACGACGCCGTGACCCCATCTGGGGGCGTTTCTGCCCATCTGGGGACGTTTCTACGTGTGAGTCCTCCTGCTGGGAGTGCTACTGCGCTAGGGGTGACTTTTTGGGTGCCAACTCATGCCCCCAAGTATCTAGTCACTTACTTTGAGAGTGTATCTGCCTTCCTTTTGTACTCTGCACCCGGTTGCCCTGGGCATGACTTTCCTCTTGAGTCGTATCGGCCCCACGGGCGTCTCTGGGGCGGCAGGAGCACTTCACGAGTCAGGCTGCCCTTCACTGGTACTATTACTATGGCCTTGAAGCCACCTTTTCCTTCTCTTTATCACTTTCCCGAGATATCGGTACCTGAGGCTTTCCCACGACGTCGCTCCCTCCATGGTCTTTCCTACCCATGGGTATCGGGGAACCACACCGTGATTGCCTTGTTTTTACACTCTGGTTGGGCGACGCCTGCACCCAGGCGACGCCTTGCCTTGGCGACGCTTCCTCTTGGCGATGCTGGCACTTGGCGTCTCTCCACATAGGCGACGCCTTGCGTTGACTTTGACTCTCCAGCCGTTGACTTTGACTTGGACTTAGTCAACGCCCGGATACGGGACGGTACAGTTTCCAGCATTTCTATTCGGTAATCTTGCCTTTTGTTCCATTTTAATCGGTTCAATTTGACAATACATGGAACTTCCAAGTGAGTTTGGGTTTTGGTACTAGTTTTTGTGAGTTCTTGTTCATAGAACCTTGATCCAATTCTAAGAAAAAGTGTCTATCTCATATCCAACTCAAGTTGATTCCTAAGAATGTCAAGAATCTTTCATATTGTGCTATTGGAATCATATCACTTTGCGTGGGAGGCCTTACGACGTTGTGACCCAACTTAGGGAAATCCCAGCGTGTAAGTCTCCCTCCCTGGAAGTGCATCTGGCGCGAGGGGTGACTACCTCGGTGCCAACTTATGCGCCCCAGCCTCTAGTAACTCGCTCTGGTAGTATTTCTGCCTCACAAACCATGCATGCAGATTACCCCCTGGGACGTGGCCCTCTCCTGGGTCGTATCTGTCCCAGTGGTTCTCTAAAGGTGGCGCGTACTGTCGCATCCCCATACTTAATGCATAGGTACTTCGTAAGTTGGGTCTCTCCCTACTGGTACTGGGAGTATGGCTTTGGAGCCACCTTTCTCTTCTATTATTACTCTTCTGAGGCTCGAGGCCCCCATGCCCCTACCGTGCTGCATCCTACTTGGCCACCCCATCCACGGTCACTCCTACCCGTGGGGATCGGGGGGTGGCCCTACCCAACTGTAGGCACTTCTTGGTTAGAACCCAGTCAACACCAGAGGCCGGTCAACGCCCGAGACCTGGTCGTCTCCCTTCTCATCTCACTGTGCCCCTGATGGGTCCCACCAAGTGTTGACTTTGGTCAACGCCCGAGGACGGGTCGATACACAAGCCCCCCAATCTTCAGCTGAGAACACCATTTTCAGCGAAAAGACTAAGGCCTCGCCCTACTGTCCTACGTGGCATTCTAGTGATGGGACGTTCCTGCGCCATGACGTGACACTTTGAGTCATGCGGTAATCTTCCAACATGTGGCCCAATCACACGGTCACGTCCTAACGTCGTTTGTGCTTCTCAAGTTTACGTTATAGCTTTCGAAAACGCGCGCTTCAGACACTGTTCCATCACTTACGCTCTCATTTACTCTTTCAACTTCCTTCACCAAGCTTTCTCTGATCTCTCTCCTCAGACCCAAGACCCTTGCTTCTTCGATCATCCAAAGGTATGGTTTTTCTGCGTTGATGGCTCTTACTCTCGATTTTGCATACTGATATTACTGCCTGGAACTGTTTACATTATTGCATTCACTCTTCCCTTCTCATTCTCCTCGTTCTCCTGTTTTCTGAACTTCTTGCGTGGGTAGGGTTTTTCTGGGTTTTCTTTCGCCTTTGACGCCATAACCTTTGTTTGCTAAACCTTTGCTTTTCTTCTTCTCAGCTTTCTTCGTTGTACTATGGTGCGTACAAAAACCACCGCTAACCCTCCACCTCCCAGCGTTAACTACAAACCACTTTATCCTTGGGCCTCTAACGAGTTGCTCGCATCCACATGACCAAGTCAGCCACTTGGAACTGCCGCGGCTTCACCTTGGAGTTGTACTGATGCTCTGCCCTTCTCTTCACGGCCTCAACCTTTATTCTCGCTTCTTCCCTAGCTTCGTCCAACATATCTAGATTCACCCTCCTCTCATCGTTGGACTCCTCAGCCACGAAGCTCTGGAAGCGCGGTGAGCTCTCGTGAATTTCTACTGGGATCATGGCGTCCGACCCGTACACTAGATTGAACGGCGTCTCCATGGTGGAGGTCTGGGGCGTGGTGTGATAAGCCCACACTATCCTAGGCACCTCCTCCGCCCAAGCTCCTTTGGCTTTCTCGAGCCTCCTCTTCAACCTACTTAACAAAATTCTGTTGGCGGACTCCACCTGTCCGTTCGTCTGGGGGTGTTCGACAGATGCGAACACTTGCTTGATGCCTACCTCTGAGCATAGCTTGCCCAGCTGCTGGCTGACGAACTGAGTACCATTATCTGAGACGAGGCGCCTCAGTACACCAAAGCGACACACAATGTTGTTCCAGACAAAGTGTTGTACCTTGTGTGCGATGATCTGCGCCACCGGCTCTGCTTCTATCCACTTTGTGAAGTACTCAATAGCAACTATCAAGTACTTCATCTGCCTTATTGCTAATGGGAAAGGCCCCAGAATGTCAATTCCCCACGTGTGGAAAGGCCATGGGCTGTAAATTGACCTCAGCTCTTCTGGTGGCACCTTGTGCCAGTCGGCATGTAGTTGGCACTGCTTGCACCACTGGGCGTACCTTACACAGTCCTCCCTCACCGTCGGCCAGTAGAAACCTGCATGGACCACCTTGGATGCCAAAGACCTTTCTCCTACGTGGCTTCCACAAATCCCTTCATGGAGCTCAGACATTATCCTCATGCACTCATCTCCGCTCACACATGTTAAGATCAGGTGCGTGAATTCGTGTCTGAATAGTGCCCCATCCACGAGAGTGTACCTCGCGGAATTTCTCTTTATCTTCTTGTCTTCTTCGGGCTCTACTGGGAGGATCCCATCCGCGATGTAGCGCCTATAGGGCGTCATCCACGTGTCCTCTTCTTCCAAGACACATACTTGCATGGGGTCCTCCTCTTCTGGCGAGGTCGGGTAAACACTTATGCTGGGGGCCCTCGCCGTGTCCTGAATCAAGGACCGATGCCTCCTCGGCCTTCCTTTGAACGCGCTGATCTAGAGGACATCCACCCTGTTATCCGCCACAAACCATCCTCCCTGCGACATCTGGCTTTTGCAACACCTTCTAGATGGGGAGCTCCGTCATTACTACCACCGTAAAACTTTGGAAGTAGTGACGGAGCCTCCTGGTCGAGAACACCACCGCCTGAGCCGCCTTCTCTAAAGATTGATACCTCGCCTCTGGCCCCTGCAAGACCTTACTTACGAAGTATATAGGTTTCTGAGTTTGTTCCTGCTCCTGAACCAACACAACACTGATTGCCCATTCGGTCACTGCAAAGTACAACCGAAGGGGCACGCCTGTCCGTGGCTTACAGAGCACAGGAGGAGCCGCTAGATACTCCTTGAGCTTGAGGAATGCTGCCTCGCACTCCTCAGTCCATACAAACCTACTATTTCTTTTTAAGCACTGGAAGTAAGGATGCCCCTTGTCCCCTCCGGCGGATACGAACCTGGATAGAGCGGCCATCTGCCCTGTCAACTGATGCACCTCCTTCACCGAGGCGGGACTCCTCATTGCCAGAATCGCCGCACACTTGTCGGGGTTCGCTTCTATTCCCCGTTCGGTGTGCAAAAAACCCAAAAACTTACCCTCCTCGACCCCGAAGACGCACTTCTCGGGATTCAGCTTGAGGCTGTAGTTGGCTATCGTGGCGAAAAGCTCTTCCAGATCAACTGTGTGTCGCCCTCTCTCTTGGGAGGTCACCACCATGTCATCTACATAGGCTTGCACATTCCTACCCAGCATAGGTGCAAGGATCCTGTCCATCAATCTTTGGTAGGTGGCGCTTGCATTCTTCAACCCGAACGGCATGACCTTGTAGCAATAACAGCACGTTTCGGTCATGAATGCCGTTTTGCCCTCATCGCGGGGATGCATCTTGATCTGGTTGTACCCCGAGAACGCATAAAAAAAGCTCAACATCTTACAGCTCGAGGCACTGTCCACCAACGCGTCGATGCTGGGCAGGGGATACGAATCCTTGGGGCACGCCTTATTCAGGTCAGTGAAGTCTACACGCATCCTCCACTTCCCGTTTGCCTTCTTCACTAACACTACGCTGGCCAGCCACTCAGGGTACTGGATCTCCCTGATGTGGCCAGCGCTTAGCAGCTTCTTGGTCTCCTCCTGCACGACGAGGCACCTATCCTCATTGAATTTCCTCCTCCTCTGCCGCATAGGACGGACCTTGGGGTCCATGGTGAGATGGTGGCATAAAAAATCTGGGTCGATGTCGGGCATGTCCGAGGCGGACCATGCAAAGGCATCTAGATGACGTGAGATCACTGCCGCCACCTGGTCCTGCTCTTCCTGGCTCAGCAGTCATCCTAGTTTGAAAGTCTTACCACCGATCTGCCTCTCAACCACGTTCTCGACCGGCTCGGGTTGCCTATCGTGAGCGCTCTCTGCGCGAGATACGCCTCTGCGACCCTCCTTTCTAGGCGTCGCCTCAGCAGGCGCTTCCTCCATGAGCGATGCCGCCCGAGCGTCTCCTCCATGGAGACCGCCTCCTCGGGCATCTCCTCCGTGGGCACTGCCTCAACGGGCGTCTCCCCCACGGGCACCGTCTCCTCCACGGGCTCTACTTCCATAGGCGTATCCGCACTGGGTGGGCGCTCCACCACCATAAACACGCCTCTCTTTGTTTTTAGGCTATTCTCATAGCACTTCTTTGCTTCATGTTGATCGGACTTGATCACGATCACTCTACCGTTGAGATCAGGCAGCTTTAGCTTCATGTGCCGTGTCGAAGCACCCCCCTAAGCCTGTTCAGAGCTGGCCTTCCTAGCAGAATGTTGAATGTCGAATTGGCGTTCACAACTAGATATCGCATATTCTCAATACGCGACGTCGTACCATCCGTGAACGTCGTCATCAGCTCTAGGTAGCCACGTACCTCCACCTAGTCCCCTGCAAAGCCATACAGGCACCCTGTATATGGCCTCAGCAGATCAGGGGACAAGTGCAACTTGTTGAACGTGGACCAAAACATCATGTCCGTGGAGCTGCCCTGGTCCACGAGCACTCGGTGTACCTTCCTCCCTGCGGTGATGACCGAAATAAGCACGGGGTCGTTGTCGTGGGGGACAACATCGCGGAGATCAGCCTTCGTAAATGCAAGGTCTATGTCGTCCGCCCCCTGTTCGGCCACCAAATTCAATGATCGCACGTACCTCTTGCGCTGAGAGGCAGTGCATCCTCCTCCTGAAAAACCACCAGATATGGTGTGCACCTCCCCATGGATTGGCATCTCATGGGCCTGATCCTCTTCTGGTACCGCCAAGGCCGCGGCTGCGGATGACCCCGCCAGATAATCTTTCAAAAACCCACTCTTCATTAGCTCGTCCAACTGATGGCCCAGGGCCAAACAGTTGGTAACCTGATGCCCGAATGCCTGGTGGAACTTGCACCACGTTTCCTTGTGTGGTCCCAGCACTTTATCTGTCTTCGCGGGGACCCTCAGCCTATCTGCGATGTTAGGCACTGCGATAAGGTCCTTCAGTTCTACCATGAAGTTGTGCCTAACCAGCCTGTTCTCCCCTGTACGCCCCCTTGCCTAGGGCTTCCTCGCCTCGTGGGGGCCCTTCCTTTCTTGAGCTCTCCTCCCAGTCGCGACCTCATTCACCCTGGCGGGTTGTGCACGCGACTGTGCTCTAGGGCGTGCGGGTGCAACACTCGCGCACTTCTTGCACACCTCTCCTTCCGTCGCGATGTGCTCCACCGCGAGACACCTTATCTCTGCGAAAGTTCGGGGGCGATTTCTGATGATCGACTCGCAGAATGGCCCAGGGCAGATCCCTTTCCTGAACACATACACGATCATCGGTTCTTCTGTGGTGCCAACCTTCACCACCTGCACCCCGAAACGATTGATGTACTCTTTCAACGTCTCCCCCTGGTACTGCTTAACATCGAAAAGATCATACGACACCAGCGGGGGAGCCCGGTTCGCTTATACTGCTCCCTGAACTGCTGTGAAAGCTGCGCAAAGGAGGTCACGTGACCATCTGGAAGGCTAATGAACCAGTCCATGGCCATACCTGTCAACGTGCTCATGAAGAGCTTGAACCTCACGACGTCAAAACCGCCAACAAGCATCATCTGCGTATGGAACGCAGTGAGGTGCGCCTCTGGATCTTCCATTCCCGTGAACGTCACCTTCAGACCCACGAAAGTGTGCGGGATCACTGCCTCCATGATAGACTGTGAGAATGGCATAGGAAACTCCCTAGGTGGCGTGAAACACTCGCGATCCTCTGTTTCACGATTCCCAGGGTGGTTGCGCAACCCGCGGTGCAATTCTTTGTTCGCGCGACACAACTCTTCATTCCTTGCTTGCGACGCCGCAAGATCCACCTGAATGCGCTCTTGCTCTGCATTCGACGCCGCCATCGCCTCTTGAAGGCCTTGCATCATCTCCATAACCTGCTGCAAGATAATCTCGTCACTCTCTGCGCGCGTCGTTGAACTCTGCCTCGTTGAACTCATTCTTCGCGGTTTCTTGGAGAATTTCGAACTGTTACTATGAATCTTGGAACTTCCTTCGGTAGAACTGAACGAAACTTGAAGATTATCAGTAAATCTTGCAAGAATCTTGGAAAACCTCCACGAACCTCGCTGCTGAACCTCCAACTACTTGCGGTGGGACTACTGTTTTAGATCGGCCCCACGGTGTGCGCCAAATGTTCTTGTCGGTTGACCAGATTGTTCTTCGTGCGTAGTTAAGACCTGCGTATCAAGAACTCCATCTTCGTCGTTCCAAACCTTCACCCTTCGCCGCCGTGAATACCTGAAACAGAGAGAACAAAGGGTGCCCTCGCGACCATTTTCACTCTGACGCTCAAGTCAGTACTGGCAGAAAACACCGTGCACCTCCGTATCGGAATACCGCAACTACAATGTTCTGAAGGTGTGTAACTGAATTCTAACTGATTTCTCTCTCGTTCTCAAATCACTCGTGCGTACAGTGTGTAAGCGTCAAATGAATAGAACGTACCTGAAACTCCTGAAAACGAGAGCTTTTATACCTCATCAGTGCTTCTACCACGTGTCTATTTCTAACTTAAGCGCAACACTACGTGGGAGGCCTTACGACGCTGTAACCCAACTTAGGGAAATCCCAGTGTGTAAGTCTCCCTCCCTGGAAGTGCATCTGGCGCAGGGGGTGACTACCTGGGTGCCAACTCATGCGCCCTAGCCTCTAGTCACTCGCCCTGGGAGTATTTTTGTCGTTCTCATGTACCATGCATGCAGATTACCCCCTGGGACGTGGCCCTCTCCTGGGTCGTATCTGTCCCAGTGGTTCTCTAAAGGTGGCGCGTACTGTCGCGTCCCCATACCTCATGCATAGGTACTTCGTAAGTTGGATCTCTCCCTACTGGTACCGGGAGTATGGCTTTGGAGCCACCTTTCTCTTCTATTATTACTCTTCTGAGGCCCGAGGCCCCCACACCCCTACCGTGCCGCCTCCTACTTGGTCGCCCCTTCCACGGTTACTCCTACCCGTGAGGATCGGGGGGTGGCCCTACCCAACTGTAGGCACTTCTTGGTCCGAACCCAGTCAACACCAGAGGATGGTCAATGCCCGAGGCCGGTCAACGCCTGAGACCTGGTCGTCTCCCTTCTCATCTCATTGTGCCCCTGATTGGTCCCACCAAGTGTTGACTTTGGTCAACGCCCGAGGACGGGTCGGTACACTATGCATTGCAAGTTATTCACGGGGACGTTCGCAGACACAACATTGGATTGGTTCATCAGTCTCCCCGATGGACACATCACCTCGTTCAATCAATTCTCTACATTGTTCCAGGAGCAGTTCATAGTCAACCGTGTTCCACCCCCTGTCTCTTTCGACCTCTTTGGGGTTAAGCAGTATCAGGGAGATCGCCTGAAGGACTTCCTGAATCGATTTGGAGCATTGGTGGTAAAGCTCCACATCAAGGATGAAGCTTTGATGGTGAATGCCTTCGGGCGAGGAATCCTGTCAGGGTCGTTCAACGATTCTTTGATAAGGAATCGAGCAAAGACGTTCAGTGAGATCTGACGCCGAAGAACAGGTAAGGATAAAACGTGGGAGCGTTGGGCCAACAAAGACTCGGGAGAGCAGCCGAGCTCAACCCATGAGGATACATGAAGTTGCAACGGAGAAGAGATCACCGACCAGACATGTGCCCTACGAGTTGAAAAAGCATCAGACTAAAGCGCGAGCGAAGGGAGACTTGCCCTGTCGACACAACTTTAAAATGAGCCACAAGGAGTTGATCGCCATCCCAGACGTGGCTGACAAGCTGTAGTTCCTTCAAAGGGTGACAAGAATTTGGGGCCAAGTAAGAGCACCTAGTGCGAGTTCCACAAGGCCTTTGGGCACAGTGTGCGAAACTGTTTAGCACTTTGACACCAGTTGGCTGATTTGGTGAAGGATGGCTTCCTGAAGGAGTACCTAGAGGAAGGTCACGAAGCCTTGGCGGTGGTGACCCTAGCAGTGGATCAGGGACACGAAGTGCCAGTCCATGGTGAGGTCAACACGATCTCTGGGGTTTCTCAGGGGGGGATGCACCGCCTCCCAGCGAAAGAAGTATGCTAGAGAGGTGATGGTCGTAGAAGCACGGGAACCTGAGCCTGACCTCTACTTCACGAAGGCTGATTTGCAGGAGGTGGTCCCACATGATAATGACCCGGTGGTAATTTCAGTGGTGACAGTAGGGAGAAGGGTACACTGAGTCCTCATCGACCAAGTGAGCTCGGCCGATGTAATGTTTTGATCGACCTTCAACAAATTGCAGTTGTCGGCCGACCAGCTAAGACCTTACGACGGTTGTTTGTACGATTTCGTTGGAGACCAAGTAGAAGTACGACCTTCACAGACGGCGCCACATCTCGAACCGTCAATATTAGGTAACTCGTCGTCAACGCTCCTTCAACTTACAACATTCTTTTGGGCAAACCTGCCCTGAATAGGGTAGCAGCAGTGGCCTTGACGAAGCACATGAAGATGAAGTTGCCCTCCCTCGAGGGAGGGGTAATTACCATTAAGTCCGACCAGAAGGAGACAAAGAAATGTTACGAGAATATTCTGAAGGCTAAGAAAGGAGTATGCGCGATCGCCGTCAAACATCAAGAAGCAGGAGGGGTCACTCGTGCAGAGATCACCCGGGAGAAGCGACCTGAGCTTGCAGGCGAGGTTCAGGAAAGAGTGATTGGAGGGAAGAAGTTCAAACTTGGCAAAGCCCTAAGCCAAGAGATGCAGGACCAGATCGTCGAAGTCATAGTACGACACCTAAACGCCTTTGCATGGTCTGCTTCGGACATGCTCGGCATCGACCCTGACTTTCTGTGTCATCGACTCACGATGAACCCAAAGGTCAGGCCTGTACTACAGAGGTGAAGGAAGTTTAACGAGGAGAGATGCTTGGTCATCAGGCAAGAGACTCAAAAGTTGTTGAGTGCTGGCCACAAAAGGGAGATCCAGTACCCTGAGTGGTTGACAAATGTGGTGTTGGTCAAGAATGCCAACAAGAAGTGGAGGATGTGTGTCGATTTTACGGATTTGAACAAGGCCTATCCGAAGGATTCATATCCGCTGCCCAGCATCGACGCCCTGGTGGATAGCGCGTCAGGCTGCCGACTTCTCAGTTTTTTGGAAACCTTCTTGGGGTACAATCAAATCCTGATGCACAATCGAGATGAGTGCAAGACAACGTTCATGACAGATCTCTCCAGTTATTGCTATAAGGTGATGTCTTTTGGGCTTAAAAATTCTGGCGCAACCTACCAGAGGTTCATGGACAGGGTTCTCACCCCCATGATAGGGTGAAACGTGCATGCATATGTGGATGACATGGTTGCAACCTCGATGGAAAACGACCGGCACATTGCCGACCTAGAGAAGCTATTCACCATAATAGCCAGGTATAATTTGATGTCAAATCCCGAAAAGTGCGTATTCAAGGTGGAACCAGGGAAGTTCTTGGGGTTTCTCGTCACCGAGCGGGGAATAGAGGCGGACCCCGAGAAGTGTGTGACGATCATAGCGATGAGAAGCCCGACCTCAGTGAAGGAGGTACAGTAGCTAACAGGACGAATGACCGCCTTGTCCCGGTTTGTATTAGCTGGAGGAGATCGGGGACATCCCTATTTGCAATGCTTGAGAAGGAACAACCGATTTGTATGGATAAGCGAGTGTCAGGAAGCGTTCCTCAAGCTGAATGAGTACTTGGCCAGCCCGCTAGTTTTGTGCAAACCGCTGCCAGGTACTCTCCTTCGCCTATACTTCGCAATAACAGATTGAGCGATCAGCTCGGTCATAGTCTATGGGCAGGATCGCGTCCAGAGGCCTGTATATTTTTTTAGCAAAGTGTTGCAAGGGCCTGAGGTACGCTACCAAGCCATTGAGAAGGCAACCCTAGCAGTAGTATTCGTAGCACGAAGGCTCCGTTACTATTTCCAGAGTTTCACAGTGATAGTGATGACTGACCTTCCTATCCACAAGGTCTTGCAAAAACCTGATGTGGCAAAGCGGATGGTGCGTTGGGCGGTCGAGATGTTCGAGTTTATGCTGACTTCATAGTAGAACTCTCCTCAGCAACCACACACCAATACAGTGGAGATTTCCAGTGGGTCCTCTACGTGGACAGGTCCTCTAACTAGCAAGGAAGTGGGGCTGGTATCATCTTGGAGGGACCAAATGGGTTACTGATCGAGCAGGCCCTACGATTCGCTTTCAAAGGTAGCAACAACCAAGCTGAATATGAAGCCTTGGTGGCAGGAATGCTCCTAGCTAAAGAGATGGGTGCTCGAAGCTTGTTAGTAAAGAGTAACTCGCTACTAGTAATTGGGCAAGCTACGAGCGAGTACCAAGCCAATGACCCTCAGATGGCCTCGTATTTAAAGTATGTCATGCTCTTGAAAGAGACCTTCGCTGCGTTCGAGTTGGTGCACGTTCCCAGGGAACATAATGCCCGAGATAACTTAGTGACGAAGCTCGTCAGCTCAGGCAGGGGGGGCCGACAAAGGACAGTTATCCAAGAAACCTTAAAAGAGCCCAGGACCACCACAGGCTGTGTGGAAAAGGTTCAGCAGGTGAGTGTATTCGAGGGCGGAAGAAGAGGTCACCAATCGTTAACACAAGAAACACTGAGGGTGCGCAAGGTAAGTGTTTATGACTCGTCAGGGGGAGAATCGTTAGATGTTTTCCTAGTCGACGTGAGTGAAACCTGTATGACACCTTATAGGCGTTATTTGGCTTATGGCCTACTTTCGTAGGAACCAACGAAAGCCAGAATCATTAAGAAGAATGCATACAAATATACCCTGGTGGATGGAAAGTTGTTCAGGCATGGCTACACTCACCCTATCTTGTCCTGTGTGAGCGGTGAGCAGTTCACACGTATCATGGCTGAGCTTCATGAAGGTATCTATGGGAATCACATCGGTGGCCGAGCTCTTTCATCAAAGGTTGTTCGAGCAGGTTATTACTGGCTAACCATGAGAGAGGATTGCACGAGGTATTTATAGCAGTGCAAACAGTGCCAACAGCATGCCGATTGGCATCATGCGCCCACAGAGGAGTTGCGATCGATCCACAACGCATGGCCTTTTCACAGATGGGGGATTGATATCCTGGGTCTGTTTCCCTTAGCAGTTCGCCAGATGAAGTACCTGGTGGTAGCCATCGAGTACTTCACCAAGTGGATAGAAGCTGAGCTTGTCGCACATATAACATCTCACATGGTTCAGCACTTCGTGTGGAAGAACATTGTTTGTCGTTTTGGAATCCCAAAGCGTTTAGTGTCTGACAATGGCACCCAGTTCGCAAGTCAGCAACTAGGCAAGCTATGCACAGAGCTCTGCATCAAACAGGTGTTCCCTTCGGTAGAGCACCCTCCGACTAATGGGCAGGTCGAATCTGCTAATCGAGTCCTACTCAGAGGCCTAAAGAGGTGACTGGAGAAAGAAAAAGGAACTTGGGTAGATGAGGTTCCTCGAATCGTGTGGGCTTACCACACCACTCCCCAATCCACCACCAAGGAGACACCTTTTAGCCTGGTGTATGGATCGGATGCTACGATCCCCGTTGAGATCTAGGAAAGTTCACCGCGGTTCCAGAACTTTGTGGCCGAGGAGTCTAACGAGGAAAGGAAGGTAAACTTAGACCTGTTCGACGAGGTGAGAGAGGAAGCGCGCATCAAGATCGAAGCCTTAAAAAGAAGGGTGGAATATAAGCAGAAGTCCAAGCTGAGACCTCGGTAGTTCCAGGTCGCCAACCTGGTAATGCGAAAGGCTCACCCCTATCAGTTAGAGAATAAGTTGTCTCCCAAATGGACTGGCCCATTCCGTGTGATAGAGGTGCTCGGGAGTGGAGCGTATAGACTCGAGACCTTGGAAGGTGGGATTATTCCCTAAACATGGAATTAGGCCAATCTTAAATTTTATTTCAGTTAATTATGCTATTGTATGCAATATGAACGTTTAAGGGGACACTCTTTTTCCCTTATCAGGGTTTTTTAATGAGGTCGCCTGTACCGTATGATCCTCGGGCGTTGACCAAAGTCAACATGGTGGGACCCGAGAGAGGAATCCATCAGAAAGTACTGCAGGACAGGAGGAAGTTTTCTTGAAGGTCCACAGCCTCGGGCGTTGATCGGCCTCGGGTGTCGCCCAGGCTCAGCACGATAAAGGCATTTGGGACATTTTGACAGGCTAGGGAAGTGTCCCCTCCTGATACCCACAGGTAAGATGATCGTGGAGGAGGCGGCCCAGTAGGAGGCGGCACAGTAGGAGGGGGCACGGTAGGGGCGTGGAGGCCTCGGGCCTCGACATCCAGACAGTAGCAAAAGATAAAGAAAGGTGGTTCTCAAACCACACCCTCAGTACCAGATGGGAGAGACCCGACTCACAAAGGATATGTGCATGAGGTGTAGGGACGCGGCAGTACGCACCACTGCTGGAAAGCCACTAGGACAGAAACGACCCATGATGAGGTCACGTCCCAAAAGGTGATCCGCATGCATGGCACGTGAGGAAGGCAGGGTACTCCCAGGGCGAGTGACTCAGAGAATGGGTGCATGAGTTGGCACCCATGCAGTCACCCCCGTGCGAGTTGCACTTCGATAGGGCAATCTTACACACTGAGAAGGCCCTAAGACTGGGAACGATGTTGCTAAGGAGCGCCCACAAAATACGCAAGTCTGAGGCTAACATGTGGACAGAAACACCGGGAAGGTATATAAGGTTTTACGATAAACAGAATAAGGTACGTTTTCACACATTCGCGTACAAGTGAACTCATTTGAGACGATTCAGTTACACATTTCTCTGGACATTGATCTTACGGTGTTCTGTGACGAGAAGTGTCTGGTGTTTCCTGTCCAATAGCTGACTTGATCGTCGAAGTGCAAACGGCCGCGAGGGCGCCATTTGTCTCTCTGTTTCAGGTGTTCACGACGGAGGAAAAAGAACATTGGAACAAAAGCGAAGGGGCTCTTGAAGCGCAGTTCGTAGATACACACGAATGTGATCCAAGTCAACCGGCAGGAACATCGCCCAATAAAAAGTTATTAGAAAAATATGTTTGCAGTATACTTTGATAACAGTGAAATCTCCCCTTAGGGATGCAGGTGTGAATACCTCTTGCTTAGAGAAATTGGGTAACCATGATCGCCGCTCGCCATTGTATTGGCACGAACCACAGCGAAATCTCCCTTTAGGGAGCAGTAAAGTTCTTAGCGAACCACGGCAAAATATCCCTTTAGGGAGCAGTAAGGTTCACAGCGAACCACAACGAAATCTCCCTTTAGGAAGCAGTAAGTGTAATAATTGATGGCTTCAACAAGAGGGGGGTGAATTATTTTATGAAAGATTTTCGCAAAGACTTGATTTAGAATGAATCTTTATCAAACAATCCAGATAAGCAATTAAGGAAAGCAATCAAACCATCAAACAAAAATAGTTATCAGAATTTTAGCCGATTAAACCTTCATTTTAATCGGTTATTTATACCAGCAGCATAAATGAAATTATCAAACAGTTATGGAGAGTTTGAGAGAAAGAGAGATTTACACAATAGGTTTATACTGGTTCACTCACACTTGAGCTACATCCAGTTCTCAGAAGAACCTCTGAGTTCCACTAGTAACCAATACCAGATTACAACACACACAAAGAGGTAACCTTGCAACCCACAAGATTCACTCACCCTCTTTGAAACACCAAACACCTCAAGACAGAACAACCTCTGTCTTTATAGGATTTCAAACACACACAACAAGTAAAGGAAGTACTATTACAAGTATCTACACAAGGATAGAAAACACCTGAATTTGCACAATACAAGAAACTCCTATGATCAGAACTTGTTACCATAGTAAAGCTTGAACAACAATCTTGCACTTTGAAAAACTTCTTTCAAAAACAAATCTCTTTCTTTGATATCAAATTTGTATCAATACTCGTTGTATTTAAATGTGTATTTTTCTTTAAAAGAGAGGCTACATTTAATGCACTTGAAATGTAGTCGTTTAAAGCAGATTTAATCAGCTGAATAAGTTAAAACAAGTTTTCAAAAATATGTTATGAAAACACACATTTAACCGGTTGAATGCGTCAAGCAGTTGCATAACTAATTCAAAAAGCAGTTTCAAAAACCTTAAGCTAGCTATATGACCAACAACCGATTATCTTTGATGATTCAACCGATTGTTTTCCCTCTACTTGGAAAAACACTTTGTTTCTTTTAAAACTATTTGATCAAGCTTTGTGTGGGATTAAGAACTGATCTGAACAAAGATTCTAAAAACCCCAATCTAAACCCAAACCAAAAAGCAGCACAGCTTCAGGCTTCATGTGGATTTGAAACATCAAAGCTCCCATGTTCAACAATATCCCCTTATTTGATGGAGACAAATCCTTGGGATGCTTTTAGGAATGTTCTTTGTTTAGAATTTGTACAACCTGCATTCATGAGCAAACACAGAAACACAGGGTAATCTATTCCAAATCAAATAAGCACCAGAAACAAGTTCTCTCTTAGTGATTTCCAAAACAGGAACATCAGCAAAATCAGATGAGAAACCAGCAAACATACATAGCTGAAAAACAGATAAACAATCGATTATTTTGCAGGAATAACCGGTTGAAATTTTGTATATCAGAGTTAATAGTTTAACAAAATTCAAATTTAAACCAGTTAAAGCAGTTCATAGTAGCAATGTTCAAAGCAATAAAGAAAGTAGTTAGTAAGAACATTATAGAACCAACTTCTCCCCCTATTTGTATCATCAAATAGGCAAAAGGCAGGATTAAAAACAACTTTAAGACAAGGCATGCATATCAATTATACCCAATTCATTCCTTAGAGAATAGAACCTGTCCTTGGATAGAGGCTTGGTGAAGATGTCTGCAAGCTGACTTTCTATTGAGACAAACTTAATTTCACAATCTCCATTATTGATATGATCACAGATGAAGTGATGTCGAATCTCAATACGCTTTGTCCTTAAGTGTTGAACCTGATTTTTCGTCAAATTTATGGCACTCATGTTGTCACACAGCAAATGAACTTTGCAAATCTTTAATCCAAAGTCTTTGTTGCTTGATCCACAAAATCTGTGCACAACAGCTTCCTGTAGCTATATATTTAGCTTCAGTTGTTGATAAAGCTACACACACTTGCTTTTTACTATGCCATGAAATGAGGCTATGTCCAAGTAGGTGGCATGTTCCACTTGTACTTTTCTTGTCTCATTCGCAACCTGCAAAATCAGAGTCAGAGTATCCTACTAAATGAATTGGAGAATGCGAAGGATACCATAACCCATGGATGTTGTGCCTTTCAGATACTTCAGGATCCTCTTGGCAGCTTTGAGATGTAATTCCTTAAGACAAGATTGGAATTGTGAACAAAGGCAGACAACGAACATTATATCTGGTATGCTTGTTGTAAGGTATAGTAGAAAGCCTATTAATCCTTTGTATTTGGTTTGATCAACTTCCGGTCCAATTTCATCACCATCTAAGTAGCAATTTGTTGACATAGGCGTTGCTGCAACTTTACAGGCTTCCACCTCGAACTTCTTAAGTACGTCAGTGCAGTACTTGGTTTTGTTGATCAAGAGTGATCAAGTGCTTTGACGAACCCAAATCCAAGGTGTTTGATGAAAGGCTGGTGTTACTGTTGTGTGTGGGTGGGATCTGGGTAGATTAAAGTGTAATCCACTCTTTTGTTGAATCTAAAATTGATGTGAATTGAAAACTTTTTGAAAATAGATGTTTTTCCAACCAAGTGAAAAACAACTTTTTCTTTTGTCGAATCAACCGGTTGTTTTGCTCTTAGAGGTTTTTGACAAAGGTTGAAAGTTGTTTGACTTGGTTGACTTAACTGTCAAACCAAATCAATCAGTTGTTTCGTGTTTTCAACCGATTGTTTCTTTGAAAATCCTAACAAAATTCAATTTTGATTGGTGAATCTGTCTTAAATGATTTTTAACTGAATACACTTCTTCATTAAATGTTTTTAACCAATCTTTGGAAGTATATATAGTTTGTTATATGTTTCTGAAGAGTAAGAAACAGTTTTGAGAAATTCAGTTTGACAAATTTAATCTCAAGTTTTCAAGATTCACATCAACCTTTGGATTTTCAAGTGAGAGTGGAATAGGACTGCAATAGTATTTTTTTCAATTGTACTTTGATTAGGTCTAATCCTTTTCTCAATCTTCTGTATTTTTGTAGTTGTGTTGCCAAGGGGTGTTGTGTGTTCTTGAGGTGTTCAAGATCAACACTCTTGGTGTGGTTTGCCAAAGATAATGTGTTTCTTGAGGGGTTCAAGGTCACTACTTTGGTGTGTGGTGTTTGTAATCTAGTTTTTATTGCTTAGTGGATTACCCAGTGGTTTATGGGAACTGGATGTAGCTCTTGTTGTAAGAGTGAACCAGTATAAACTGCTTGTGTGCATTTCTCTTTCTCTGATCTCTTTTAAATTATGTTTTTAAGTTGTTTAAATTTCTACTAGTATAAACAACCGATTGAATCGAAGAAACAACCGATTGTTTTTCTGTGTTTCACTTTAAAACGGATTGTGTTCTTGGCTAACTTGGTTCCTCTTCTGGATTTCTTCACTGAGTTTCATTAAACCTTTAAAAAGTTTTTGAAAATCTCTTATAAACAATTCAACCCCCCCCCTCTTGTTTAAGGCCATATATTCTAATAGGTTTGACATACAAAGATACCTTTTTTGGATTGCTTGACTTGCAGTCCAAGGAAGAAGGAAAATTCCCCCATCACTGACATTTCGAACTCTCCCTGCATAGATTTGACAAAATCTTCACAGAGTTTTGAATTAGAAGAGCCAAATATAATATCGTCCACATATATTTTTACTAAGATAACATCAGAATCAGCCTTTTTAATGAACAAAGTTTTATCAACCTTCCCTCTTTCATATTGATGGGATAGAAGAAAGTGACTTAGCCTCTCATACCATTGTCGTGGTGCTTGCTTGAGGCCATATAAGGCTTTCTTTAGCTTGTATACATGATCAGGATGCTTGTGATCTTCAAACCCAAGTGGTTGTGAAACATAGATCTCTTCATTCACAATTTCATTGAGAAAAGCACTTCTCACGTCCATCTGAAATAATTTGAAACCACTCATCCAAGAAAAAGTTAATAAAAGTCTTTCAGCTTCTAACCTTGCTACTGGTGTGAAGGTTTCATCATAGTCAATTCCATCAGCTTGGTTGTATGCTTTGGCAACGAGCCTGACTTTGTACCTTGTGATGATGCCTGAGTCATCCAACTTGTTTCTGAAAACCCATTTTGTACCTATTACATTCATCTAGGAAGTTTTAGGGACAAGACCACACATCATTTCTCACAAACTGGTTGAGCTCCTCATGCATTACTGTTGTCCAATGCTCATCCTTCAGTGCATCACAGATTAATTTTGTTTCAATCTTGGAAACAAAAGTTGTATGGTTGCATAAGTTTGCCATACTCCTTCTCGTGGATACACCTTTGTTGATCTGGCCAATGATATTGTCAACAAATAGGTCTCTTGGGATCCTCCACTCCTTTGGTAGTTCATCCTGCTGCAGATTTTCAATCGGTTAATTCGCAGAATCAACCGGTTGATTTTATGTACTGTTGTCAAGATTCTTCAGGAAGATGTTCTGTTCATCTTCTTTTGTGTTGATCTTTGCTAAACCTTGTTCAAACTTGTTAGTTTCATCAAAGAAAACATGTATAGATTCTTCAAGAGTCATAAGTTTTTTATTATAAACCCTATAAGCATGGCTAGATAAAGAGTAACCAAGAAAGATACCTTTGTCTGATTTAGCATCACACTTACCCAGACTATCTTTGCCTTTGTTTAGAATGTAGCACTTACAACCAAAGACCTTCAGATGACCTATGTTTGGCTTCCCTCCATTCAATAGTTCATACAGGGTTTTCTTCAAGATAGGTATGATTAACACACGGTTCATCACATAGCAAGCAGTACTCACAGCATCAGCCCAGAAGCACTTATGTAGGGTAGAGTCATTCAGAATAGTCCTTGCAAGCTCTTCTAGAGATCTATTCTTCCTCTCGACCACTCCATTTTGTTAGGGTGTTCTTGGTGCAGAGAAGTTGTGGAAGATTCCTAGCTTGTTGCAAAAGCTAATGAACTTCTCATTTTGAAATTTCCCTCCATGATCACTCCTAATAGCTCCAATGTTGTTGCAACATGTTTTCTACAACCTTTTTGCTAACGTTTTGAATTTTGAATATGCTTCCATCTTTAAGTGTAGGAAAAGAGTCCAAGTAAACCTGGAAAAGTCATCTACAACCACAAGAGCATATAGATTTCCTCTAAGGCTCATAGTCCTAGAGGGACCAAAAAGATCCATGTGCAAAAGCTCAAGGGGTTTTGAAGTTGAAACACAATTTTTCAAATTAAAAGATTTTCTAGTTTGTTTCTCCTTTGGACAAGCCTCACACACATGTTCCTTCTTGAACTTGAGTTTGGGTAAGCCATGAACAAGTTCATTTGGAACAAGTTTATTTAAATGATTCATATGAATGTGTGCAATTCTTCTATACCAAAGCCATGATTCCCCATGTTTTAATAAAAGACAACCTATTGATGTGGAGTTGGATATATCAAGAAAATAGATGTTGTTAGATCTCTTACCAATGAGCATAACATCTTTTGAATTTGGCAATCAAATCTCACACGAATTCGTTCTAAAGGTGACTTGATATCCTCTGTCACAGAGTTGACTAATACTAAAAAGGTTGTGCTTCAGACCTTCAACATAGAGCACATCATGAATAAGAAAGCTATTTTCATTTCCTATGGTACCTTTACCAAGGATCTTTCCCTTGTTGTTGTCACCATAGGTTACATGCTCATCTTGTTTGAGAGAAATGTTGATGAACTTGGATGCATCTCCAGTCATATGATTGGAATAACCACTATCTAGATACCATAAGTGTTGTTTTCTCTCCAAGCAACCTTGGTTTGATCCAGATTCTTCTTTGGCCATGAGACATACCTCCATCTTGGTTTTTGAAAAAGATGAATCAGCAAAAGATTCTTCCTTGTCCACAAAAGCACTCCTTGGATTCTTGTGATATTTCTCAAGTGTATCCCACATTTCTTTAGCTGAGAAACATTCTAAAATCTTGAGCAATTCATCAGAATCTAGAGGAGACACAATTATATTATTTGCATATACAGTCAAGGTGTTCTTTAAATCATGCAGAATTATTTTCAGGCATATGCATGTAGGCATTGTTTGAAATAACATTCCATATTTCCTTATCTAATGATTCAATAAAGAACTTCATTTTAATGCACCAAATCTGATAGTTTTGACCACAAAACAGAGATGGTTATTCAAAGAAGCACCTTCCCCAAAAGGCATTTTGTTAGCCATCAAAAGGATTTTCCAGAAAAACAGAAACATGAACTTAAGTATTTTTCAAGAACCTAGCTCTTGATGCCAATTTAAAAATTGATGGCTTAAACAAGAGGGGGGTGAATTGATTTATGAAAGATTTTCGCAAAGACTTGATTTAGAATGAATCTTTATCAAACAATCCAGATAAGCAATTAAGGAAAGCAATCAAACCATCAAACAGAAACAGTTATCAGAATTTTAACCGATTAAACCTTCGTTTTAATCGGTTGTTTATACCAACGGCAGAAATGAAATTATCAAACAATTATGGAGAGTTTGAGAGAAAGAGAGATTTACACAATAGGTTTATACTGGTTCACTCACACTTGAGCTACATCCAGTTCTCAGAAGAACCTCTGAGTTCCATTAGTAACCAATACCAGATTACAACACACACAAAGAGGTAACCTTGCAACCCACAAGATTCACTCACCCTCTTCGAAACACCAAATACCTCAAGACAGAACAACCTCTATCTTTACAAGATTTCAAACACACACAGCAGGTAAAGGAAGTACTATTACAATTATCTAGACAAGGATAGAAAATACCTGAATTTGCACAATACTAGAAATATCCTGCGCGAATAGCCTTCGACGAGAGAGCTCAACCACCGATGTGACTCTCGCATATCCCTTCGTGAAGTTTTGCTATAATGCGCGTACACTTCTCACCACTTACACATATCAGGGTGGGGTGAGTAAACCCATGTCTGAACAAATCCCCGTCGATCAAGGTGTATTTGCTCAAATTCTTCTTGACTACTCTAGACTTTGTGGGTTCCAACGGGAGTATGCCATCAGCCAAGTAGTGTCAATAAGGGGTAATCTAGGTTTTGCCTCCTTCAACTGAGCAAATTTGCATTAACTCTTCCCCTGATAACAGGTATGTGCTTATTTTGGGCATTTTCATGGTTTCTTGAGTCAATGACCAGTGACTTCTCTTAACACTTTCTAAAGTGCTTATCTGCTGGACTTCTGTTGTGACGTTTGTGGTGGTTCGAGGTGTCCTCATGGCCTCCTGTATGACTGTCCTCTATCTGCCCCCTTTGCCTGAACTGGTGAGTTTTTCTAGCAAGTAAGCTCGGGCATTTTGTTCTCGAGGGACATGTATCAACTCGAACACCACGAAAGTCTCCTTCAAGATTTGGACATACTGCAGGTATGCGGCCATCTGGGGGTCTTTGTCCTGGTACTCTACTGTAACCTGCCCTGTTACCAATAGGGAGTCACTCATCGTCATCAAACTCTTCGCCCCCATCTCCTTAGCTAGCAGCATTCTAGCTATCAAGGCCACGTACTCCGCCTAGTTGTTACTAGTCTTGAAAGCAAACATCAGGGCCTCCTCGATCTGCAAACCATTTGGTTCCTTCCAAAATGACACCAGCTCCGCTACCCTGTTTGTTAGAGGATCCATCTACGGAAAGGAGCCACATGAAACTTGCTCCCTTTTGGTGTGTGGCTACCGAGGAGAGCTCTACTACGAAGTCAGCATAAACCCGGCCTTTTATAGGTCCTTTGGGTTCGTACTGCTCATCAAACTCTGATAGCTCCATCGCCCAACGCACCATCTGTCCTGCCATATCAGGCTTTTGTAAGACCTTGCGAATGGGCAGGTCTGTCATTACTATCACAGTGAAGCTCTGGATGTAGTAGCGAAGTATTCCTTCAACTTGAGGAAGGATTCCTCGCACTCCTTGGTCCAGACGAACTTGTTATTTCTTTTGAGGCACTGGAAATAGGGATGCCCCTTATCTCCTCCTGCTGAGACAAATCTGGACAGAGCGGTCATTCGCCCTGTCAACTATTGCACCTCCTTCACTGAGATCGGGTTGCGCATGGCTATGATTGCAGCGCACTTCTCAGGGTTCACCTCTATCCCACGCTTAGTGAGTAGGAACCCTAGGAACTTGCCTGCCTCTCCCCAAACACACTTTTTAGGGTTCAACTTCAACATGTATTTAGCTATTGTAGTAAATAGCTCTTCCAAATCAACGACGTGTTGATCCTTCACCTAGGAGGTGACCATCATTCGTCCACGTACGCCTGGACATTTCGCCCTATCATGGGCGCGAGTACTTTGTCCATCAACCACTGGTAGGTTGCCCCTACATTCTTGAGCCCAAAGGGCATCACTTTGTAACAGTAGCAGGAGAGCTCTGTCATGAACGTCGTCTTGCATTCGTCCCTAGGATGTATGCGGATCTAGTTGTACCCCGAGAAAGCATCCAGAAAGTTAAGGAGTCTACACCCTGAGGCGCTATCTACCAGGGCGTCGATGATGGGCAGCGGGTAGAAGTCCTTTGGACAAGCTTTATTGAGGTCTCTGAAGTCCACGCACATCATCCATTTCCTGCTGGCCTTCTTGACCAACACTACACTCGCTAGCCACTCTGGGTATTGGATCTCCCTGATGTGGCCAGCGCTCAGCAACTTCTGGGTCTTTTCTCTGATGACCTGTCACCTATCATCATTGAACTTTCTCCATCTCTGGCGGACAGGTCGGACCTTTGGGTCCATGGTGAGGTGATGACACAGGAAATCGGGGTCGATGTCGGGCATGTCTGAGGATGACCATGCAAAAGCATCCATGTGCCGGGCTATAACCTCGGCAATCTGGTCCTGTGCTTCTTGGTCCAAACACTTGCCAAGCTTGAACTTCTTACCCCCGATTTCCCTCTTCAGCAGGCTCAGGTCGTCTCTCCAGGGCGATCTTGAAATAGGTGACCCCTTTTTCCCTTGGAGGTTGGCTGGTGATTGCGTACACTCCTCTCTTGGTTTTGAGGTTGTTCTCGTAGCACCTCTTGGCCTCCTTTTTATCAGACTTCACGGTAATCACGACTCCTTCAAGGGAAGGCAACTTCATCTTCATATGCCTCGAAGAGGATACTACTCCAACTCTGTTCAAAGCAGCCCTGCCCAAAAGTATGTTATAGGCTGAGGGAGCATTAACAACAAGATACCTAATGTTGGTAGTGCGGGATGTCGTGCCGTCAGTGAAAGTTGTCCTCAACTCTACGTGGCCCCGCACTTCTACCTGGTCTCCCACAAAACCATACAGATAACCATCATAAGGCCTCAACTGGTTAGGAGACAGGTGCGGTTTATTGAAGATCGACCAGAACATCACATTGGTGGAGCTTCCCTGATCCACAAGGACGTGGTGTACCTTTCTGCCCACTGTTACCACTGAGATCACAACTAGGTCATTGTCTTGTGGGACCACATCCTACAAGTTGGTCTTGGTGAAGACAAGGTCGGGCTCGGGCGTCTGGTCCGACCTTTGCGCTTCTACGGTCATCACCCCCCTGGCGTACTTCTTACGCTGGAAGGCGATACACCCTCCTCCTGAGAATCCTCCAGCGATGGTGTTAATCTCTCCATGGATGGGCACCTCATGCCCCTGATCTCTTGCTGGGGTCGCTGTCGTCAGGGCCCCCTGCAGCTCTTGTAGGTAATCTTTCAAGAAACCGCCCCTTACCAGTTCATCCAATTAGAACCCCCAATGCTAGACAGTTGCCTAGGTTGTGGCCAACGGCTTGGTGGAACTCGCACCAAGCATTTTTACTAGGCCCTAGCCTCTTATCGGTCTTCGGTGGAGATCAGCTACTTAAGGTTCACCCGAAAAATGTGTCTGGTGGGGGTCGTGCGTGCCCTGGTCTGGGGCTTCCTTGCTTCATACGGTGGTTGTGCTCCCGGGGCTTTCTTCTCCGTCGTGGCCTCATGTACCCTCATAGGCTGAGGACGACCAGGTCCCCGAAGTCGGACAGGGCAAATGGTACCGCGTTTTTCTGTGACCTGGTCCTCTGTGACGATGTGGGCCACAGCTCGACACCTAATCTCGCAAAACGTCTTTGGGCGACATCTTATCAGCAAATCGCTGAAGGGACCTGGCAGCATTCCCTTGCTAAAGGCATGCACTTTCATGTCTTCGTCCTTGGTGTGTAGTTTCACCACTTGTGCTCTAAATCTGTTTAAGAACTCTTTCAATGACTCTCCCTGGTATTGCCTCACATCAAAGAGATTGTAAGAGACTGGAGGGGGAGCCCGGTTGACAATGTATTGTTCTCTGAACAGCGTTGAGAATTGATCGAATGAAGTAATGTGTCCATCAAGGAGACAAACGAACTAGTCCAACGTTGTGCCTAACAGCATACTCATGAACAACTTACAGTGCACGGCGTCGAAGCCTTATGAAAGCATCATCTGTGTGTGAAAAGTTGTGATATGGGCCTCTGTGTGTGAAAATTCTTTATAGCTCCTTGAAGATCTCCTTTGCTCCCACCTCCTTCCTCTTAGTTTTCTTTCATGTGTCGTTTCGAGTCTTTGAAGTCTTTCCTCCAATTGTCGCATTTCTTCCTCTTTTTGGGCTAAAGATCTCTTTGTAGTCGTAAGCTCTCCTATAAGGAAAGCCTTTTGTGGAGATTGAGGTTTTGATGATTCCCCTGAAGAAAGAAGAGCCTTAAAATTGCATAAAGAGACAAACAATTAGTGAAAGAAAAAGTTAATAACCCTTTCCTCACTTGTGTCACTCTTTTGTGTAGCAAAGAGGAGAAAAGATCCAAGCACTCAAAAAGAATTTTCTCTCAACAAATGCCTATCTTTGGACTTCAAGCTCTCAAATGAAAAAGGACAAAGCCCTTGACACTTGATCTTAAAAGAACCACAACAAAACTAAAGAATTTTAAAAGACACAAGAAAGCTCAAAGCAAAGAAGCTAAACCAAGTTGGGAAAAAAGATTATGACAAAATTTTTAAAGAAAGACAAGCAAGAAAAAACACACAAAAAGACTCTAAGATACTTACTTAACCTTTAACAATGAAGTTTTACTCTTGCTAGAAATTATAAAAGCAAAAGGATCAAATTCCACAATTTTGAAATCAATTTGCCAAATAAAATGAATCCACTTTTTCTTTTAGAAATGGTAGTCTTGCCAAAGATGTTTGCGCAACTTGTCCTTTTTTTTATCCTTGTTTATGGTTTATGAAAATAAGATGTCCATAATTCTTGTCATGCATATTGGCATTCATTTCCAATTTTTCACAAAAAAGAAGAGTTTGCAATTCAAATTAAATGAACACTTGAAATCTATGTTTGGAACTAAAATCTACTTCCACTTAAACAAATTTCTAGTTACTTTTTATACCTTCACAATTAAAAGAAAAATAAGAAGACGCAAAAAAAGGACTCCTAGAAACACTAAGAACATATGACTCAAACAAAAAGAGGTAAGAAATAAAATTGGACACAAAATAACATTCAAAAGCGAATTGAAAACTATTGAATAAAGAGAATGCCGAATTGAAAAAGCAAGAAAGTAAAGGCTGAAAATAAATTTTCTTGAAAGTAAAGACAAGAATTTAAAGATACAAGAAAAGTAAAGTGTCAAATCAACTCAAAGAAAATATGCTAAAAAAACTAAAGCTCTGGTAACCACATGACACGAACTTAACCAAGTGGTTAAGTAAGTGTGGAGGTTCACTTCCAAAGACAAAGAGGAAAATCAAGATAAGGTGATAGTGATGATGCATTGCAAAAATTGAAAGACATGAAAAGAAACAATTAAGATCGCCATGGTTGAATGCTAAATGGAAGAACAACACAAGAACACAAAGGAAAACCGAATTATAACAAGTATAGGAACACAAGAATAAAGTGGCATAATGGAAATGAAGGAAAACGATGGAAGAAGAAAGCTTATGGTGTGAATTGAGAAGAGACACGCCACTTGGAGTATGGTTTCCTCCCAGATGAGTGTAGAGGGTCGCCACTTGAGAGCTCTCAACTCACTCAAGATAAGACCTAATGCTTAGAGTAACCAAGCCTCACACAATTTGTGCAGAGTTTTCCTTCTTCTATAAAATTCAACATGAAAATACATGGAGTAAGGCACCCTATTTATAGGAATGGGCACATTGGAAAACAAGATGAGCAAGGATGGGATGGTAAATGTGTGAAGGGGCTGCCTTTAGGGTTTAACTAAGTCAAAATTGTTAGAATATATGGCTTAAACAAGAGGGGGGTGAATTGTTTATAAAAGATTTTCAAAAACTTTGAAGGTATAATGAAATCCAATGAAGAATCATAGAGAAAGAAACTAAGGAAAGCAATGCACAAAGTTGTTTTAGTTGATTTCCAAAAAATCAACCGATTGTTTTTGCGATTCAACCGGTTGTTTTTATCAGCAGCTAATAAAAACAACTTAAAACAGATATATGTGAAATCAGGGAAAGAGAGAATCACATCATGTGGAATCACATCATTTGGTATCATGAGTTTAGGTGTGTTCTTGTTTAATTGTTGAGTTGTGTAGCACTTTATTTCAAGAGCTCTTTAATTTCTTGCAATTTTCGGTTCTGTTTTAGGCTTATTTGAGTTTTATTGCTGTTTTCTTTATTTTGCCTATCATATGTTTGAGTATTTTCCTTTTTGAATCCATACAAGTTTTGTCTTAGTCTTGTTTTTCCATAATTGTCATCACTTCTTGTAGTACTTTTATTGAATTTGTTGTTTCTTGCTTTGGTGTCATATAATTGTCTGAGTTTGATATTTGATCCTTTGTGCATTTTCTATTTTAGAAATGAGTTCATGCTTGTATTTTAGACCTATACAAGTTCATATACATCATTTTCCATTATGTCTTTGCTAGTTCATAATTCTGTTTTTCATTCCTATTAGGATTCCTCTGTTTTCTGAAAACGTGCTTACTGTTTTTCCTTATTGCAATTGATTTACACACTGGAAAATTCTGAAATTCTGGATTTGTGATATTCAAAGTGTTAGAAA